>NW_028270141.1:121823148-122124972 GCF_037043375.1 Chiloscyllium plagiosum | reverse complement strand
TGTTTTTAGTTGCAAAACAACTTCAAATTGTGGGCACTGATTCAGGGATAGACTAACCAGAATATTTGCCTCGAAATATTGACTTCAACTCTTCTTGAGTTAACTTCAGTCTGGACCATGGAGAACTTGATCAGAGCTGACTGCCTTGTTAACCTGAGGATGATATATTGGAGTCAACTTCGAATTAAAAATGAAAGGAGCAGCAAAATGCACGAGAGATAGCTAATAAATATATTATACTTATTAAGCTATTTTTCATCATTTTACAAGTTCTTGTCATTTCCATTTGCAAGTCGGAACTAGATTCTTCTTGAACAGTGTGGCAGACCAAACATTCAAGACCGCGCTCAGCAATAATTAGGCTATTGTTGTGTCATTCATTGAAACCTTTTTGTATTTGTCAGAAACGAATTGAGTGAAGTTTCCATTTGTTAAAGTTTTTGTCATGACATTTTGTTGGTGAGACGATGGCTAATCCAGAGACCCAGATATTGTTCTGGGGACCCAGGTTCGAATCCCGCCATGGCAGATGGTGAAATTTGAATTCAGTAAACATCTGGAATTAAGTAACTAACAATGACCATAGATCCATTGTCAGGAAAAACCCACCTGGTTAACTAATGTCCTTTAGGGAAGGAAACTGCCATTTTTACCTGGTCTGGCCTACTTGTGACTTCAGACCCACAGCAATATGGTTGACTCTTAACTGCCCTCTGAGTAAATTAGGGATGGGCAATAAATGATGCCTCGTTAGCAATGCCCTCATCCTGTGAATGAATAAAGGAAAAACAAAATTTGGCAAATAACTAATTTATTTTCAGGGAGTATTTTAGCTTAAACTTAAAGAAGATTAGTCTATCAAAATCTTCATAATTTAGTACATAATGCCAGCTTGTTGTATAGCCAAACATAAGTAGCTCTTTATGAAGCATTTGTTAAATTCATTTGATGTGCTAAATTCTACTTAAAATATGCTTCATTTTGAAGAAAACATTTGCAAAAATTGCCAGCTACAATTGCACATTTTAATCGTGGTACTATTGTTGTCATTGTGCAATTCTTCCAATTTAATTACTTGGAATGTGTCAGTTTGCATTGATTTGTCTGTAGTATGATGCCAAAAATAGTAAAAGAACAAGCTCTTATTTGCAATAACGAACATTTTGTTCTAGTTTGGTCATGTACTCATAGATTAGAACTTTGTTCATCTTTGGGTAGAAAACTGAAGGCTATTTATCATTGGTGATGTTGCAGAAAAATCAGATGAGTCAAAGCCATAGCAGAAATAGTTTTTTTTTCCTAAGAATCCAAAAACTCTGGGTCATATAATAGAAAAATGAGCAAACAGCAGTATTTTGCTTAGACCTGGTGAATTGAGTGATATAAATTAGTATCGTCATAATTAAAGACAGAGATTTGTAAACATCTGAAAAGGAATGGGTAGAATTGAGAGTATCTTGTTAGACCACTCTCATTGTGAAAGAGACAGAAATATTGTACTGTTTGTGATGGCTCACAATGGCCAAATTTGAAATGTTACATTTTTAACTTCTGATCTAGAGAGCTGGCAAAGGCCCTTGCACCACCCTTTAGTTGGCTTGCATTTGATGCCTTCTCACTTTCCTTTCTGTTCTGATATCCTTTCCAGTCGTATCTAAAATGATATCACTGCTAAATATTCACTTTTTTTTTTCCAGTGCTGAAGGATTTGAGCTGAATAAGCTGAGGCTGTTTTCCCTGGAGCGTCAGAGGCTGAGGGGGTCACCTTTTGGAGGCTTATAAAATCATAAGGGGCATGGATAGGTAAATAAGCAAGGTCTTTTCCCTGGTGTGGAGTCGTCCAGAACTAAAGGGCATAAGTTTAAGGTTAGAGGGGAAGGATTTAAAAGGGACTTAAGCAGTAACTTTTTCATGGTGCGGGTATGGAATGAGCTGCCAGAAGAAATGGTAGAGGCTGGTACAATTACAACATTTAAAAGGCATCTGGATGGTTGTATGAATAGGGAGAGTTTAGAGGGATATGGGCCATGTGCTAGCAAATGGGACTAGATTAATTTAGGATATCTGGTCAACGTGGACAAGTTGGACTGAAGGATGTGTTTCCTCACTGTACATCTCTATGACTCTTGTAACATTTAGTGTGATCTTTTTATTTACATCTTTGCTGGTTAACTTCTGAAGTTTTCTGAAGTTCTTTTTTGTCAATTAAATTTTTTTTCTTGGTCCCAAGCTTGACACTTCAAGACTCTGGATAACCTGCAGCATGATTAGATAAGGCCAAAGCACTTATCCCTGCTCAGCAAGATCCTTGGGTGGACATCCTATCCCTATTTAATTATTTATATCTTTCCACTATTCTGTTTGAAAGATATGAAAGACCAATGCTACTTGTTGTTTGATCTTTCCTGCAAATGTATACACCATTTCCTGATAATCGAAGCAAACATCAATCCATTCATTCTAGTACTAGGCTTCTTAAATGTATACCTCTTACTTCCCATATCGATCATTATCTGTATTACAGCCAGATAAGTAAAATCCAAGATAAAGAAAATATGCACTTGTGTATATTATCAGTTCTGTTGCTGCTAATTTCTGGTGGACATTACAGGAACACCTGCAGAACTTCATCATGAATGTGAATTTGCTGCCTTGATCTTGCCTATCGTTAGACTGTTCTTACTGCTATTCATCATTAGCCTTTTTCATATTCTTAATAATATTATTTATAAAGATTTTTTTGCTTATTAGATAATTTTCTTAGCCACTTGGGATTCTACAAAGACGTTGGAGTAAGATTCAGTATCACAGTTATTCGTCTATAAAGTGTGAAATCATACCAAGTCATTTCAATGCTTCCACAGAAAAGAAAATTCTCAAGGAACAGTTACTGGAATGAGACAATGTAAGCATGCATGTGTCACTGTAGATTCATGTTAAATGCTTCAAACTCATTTAATTTAAAACCTTACATTGTTTATGTTCATAGTACTTTTAAACAATGTACAATGTTAGCTAATTGTTACAAAATAAAGATTATTAGTGTTGAATTTTCAGCTTTGAAGTTGAAATATCTTTGCATGACACTTCAAGACTCTGAATAACCTGCAACGTGATTAGATAAGGCCATAACACTTATCCCTGCTCTTATGATTCAGGATACAATCTTGCAAAACCGTCTTAAATTATTAAGTGTTAATTCCCAGACAAAAAAACAAAAGTTTTTTTTTATTTTAGTGAAGGATCACATAAATTACATGGGTGATTTTTGTTTTTAGTTTGAATTCCAGATTGGTGTTCCATGATGTGAAACTCTGGCAAAAATGACAAATAATAAATAATTTCAAGTGAGTACGCAGATGAATGGAAGAATTAGAATATTGTTAAAATCCACCTTCAAGAACTCCTTTTGATGCCTTATTTGAATTCTCAAAACATTTTGTAGTAGTCGTAGAATTCAGTTGCACTTCTTAGATTTTGATTTTGTTTCAGCAGTCATTTCTGGAGATGTATGTAGCAGCTTCTCTGTGGACACATTTGTCTTTTCAGTTAACAAAAAATATTGTTAGAATTTTCATGTGAGATGGATCATTCTCAAGTTTGCCAATAACACATGGTTTTCCCTTTGATCATATAACTGACCTCTACAGATTAATGTGTAGTGCTTATAGGCAAGTATCAGTGTTTGGATTTCCCTTTTCATCTTGAATGAAAAGTAGCAAACAGCTTCATTAAGATGAAAGGTCAAATCCACTACAGATCAAGATGTTTTAGCTGTATTTGTAACATTTTTCACTATATTTCCTTGTCAAAAGTTAGCCGCACCTCCAAGGCTTTCTTCTAGTTTCAGTCAAATGAACACTTGTAGCCTAGTTAGTTGCATTACTATATGGTAAGAACTGAATTTATAAGCAAGATCTTTGTGGTGGGAAACAAAATAAAGACATTATTATGAATGGACATTTCATACCATTGAGTTTCTATTTAATGACCAAAGAAATGGGTATCTTTTATGAATTATAGACATGTTGGTGTTTCAGATTACAGACTTTTTAATTGGGTAGTTGTTTAAAGTTTTAAATTGTAACAGTAAATTGGTTGTAGTGACAAATGAGGTTAAGTTAGGCCATGTTTTTCTTTGTAGTTTGTTACATAAAGACTTTATGATTGATTAATTCATTTTAATCTCTACATTCCATTAAGACGACTTGTTCTTTAGTTGACTGCTGAGTGAATTCTTGTTCCTAAGAAGAGATGTTTGACACAAAGCTGAGAGGTCTTTTGGTAAGTGCAGATTCACAGAGTAACACAAGTGCAGCCAAATATTGAAGTAAATGAAATGGACTCTGCCTAAGCACCTGTTATGGATTGTGCCAGAGGTTACTGCTATTACTAACTACAGCAGTACTTAATTCTGCTAAATGGAGCTGTTGACAGTTGTAATATCAGGAAAACAAAATGACAATTAGGTCTCAATCTTTGACATCATTAAATACAATTTCACTTTTAATCCATTTGGACTTGTCTTTTCATGCTCATTATTTACACTCAGTACTAATGTATCATAACCATCCTGAAGCAGTCTGGTTGTTGATCACAGCACTACATTTTATTAGAGTCATAAGAGATGTACAGCACGGAAACAGACCTTTCAGTCTAACTTGTCCATGCCGACCAGATATCCCAAATGAATCAAGTCCCACCTGCCAGCACCTGGACTCCCCCACCCTAGGGACAAGTCCTTGTCTGTTTACCCTACCCGTGCCCCTCATGATTTTATAAACCTCTATAAAGTCACCCTTCAGCCTCCGACTCTCAGGGAAAACCGCTTTCTTAATCTACTTTATCTAGACCTATTATAATTTGGCGTACATCAATCACATCTCTCCTCAACAAGTAGCTTGCTCTAACACTTCATGGTAAGGTCCGAGGGAGTGTTGCTGAACAAAGAGACCTTGGAATGCAGGTTCATAGCTCCTTGAAAGTGGAATCGCAGGTAGATAGGATAGTGAAGGCGTTTGGTATGCTTTCCTTTATTGGAGAGAGTATTGAGTACAGGAGTTGGGAGGTCATGTTGTGGCTGTACAGGACATTGGTTAGGCCACTGTTGGAATATTGCGTGCAATTCTGGTTTCCTTCCTATCGGAAAGATGTCGTGAAACTTGAAAGGGTTCAGAAAGATTTACAAGGATGTTGCCAGTGTTGGAGAATCTGAGCTACGAGGAGAGGCTGAACAGGCTGGGGCTGTTTTCCCTGGAGCGTTGGAGGCTGAGGGATGACCTTATAGAGGTTTATGAAATTATGTGGGGCATGGATAGGGTAAATAGGCAAAGTCTTTTTCCTAGGGTCGGGGAGTCCAGAACTAGAGGGCATAGGTTTAGGGTGAGAGGGGAAAGATATAAAAGAGACCTACAGGGCAACTTTTTCACGCAGAGGGTGGTACGTGTGTGGAATGAGCTGCCAGAGGAAGTGGTGGAGGCTGGTACAATTGCAACATTTAAGAGGCATTCGGATGGGTATATGAGTAGAAAGGGTTTGGAGGGATATGGGCCGAGTGCTGGCAGGTGGGACTAGATTGGGTTGGGATATCTGGTCGGCATAGACTGGTTGGACCGAAGGGTCTGTTTCCATGCTGTACATCTCTATGACTCTAAGTCATTTCAGAGACAATCACATCGCTGTGGCTCTGAGGTCACAGTCAGGTCAGGTAACAACAACAGATACCCTGTCCACAAGGACAACCAAATGGATGTTTAAAGCTATTGATGATTGTGTCAGTAATGATAACCTTTAATTCTCGATTCGTTACTTGAATTGCAAGCTTGGTTGGGTGGACCAGCATTTATTGCCTATTCCTAGTTGTCCTTGAGAAGGTGGAGATGAACTGCCTTCTTGAACTGCTGCAGTCCATGCGCTGTAGGTACACCCTGTGATGGATCAGACCAGATCCCCTCAATATTTTAAGAAAGTAGCTTAGACCCTAAACTTCTCTTATTTTTAAAGGCAAATTGCCTGTTCCAGATGCAATGCGACTGGTCAAACTACTCGACGTTAAGTGAAACAATTTAAATACTGGAGTTAAAATACAACCATAGAAGGAGGAATTTAGAACAACCTAAAGCCTTTGGGAACTCAACAGAATAATAGATGCAGTAACTATTACTAAGTAATTACTACTGTTCTAATATACTAACATCCCATAAACAAATCTCTTGAACAAAAAAGGGAAACTCAGGCACTGATATTATCTCTACAGCTCACTGAAGTTAGTCCTTTCCTAATTTCAATGTTCTACATTAAATTGTCCATTGATCTTCTCCATTACTAATCTAAACTTTATGGCACTATTATCATTGTTAGCTAAATGATCCACATGCACTCAGTCTGAACCACTAACACATAATAAAGTAACATGCTATACAAGGAATTCTGCTAAACACATGCCAGGAATTCTTCTCCCTCCTTTCACTTAACTCCAACATTAACTTTTCCAATATTTAGGAAACTTATCTCCCCACAATAACTACCCAATAGCTTTGCATATCTGTGATTTCCGTGAAGATGTGCTCCTCTCTATTTCGAGGCAGAGATAATATTACAAATCTAAAAACTTAAATACCTACTTCAGAACTGTCCCATCTTCACCCAGTTTCAGTGAGTTTCCATCTTCCAAGTCCAAAAGCAAGCCTTTAAAACAAAAATCCCAACAGTAGATTACTTACAGTGTGGAAACAGGCCCTTCGGCCTAACAAGTCCACACCGACCCTCCGAAGAGCAACCCACCCAGATCCATTCCCCTACATTTACCCCTTCACCTAACACTATGGGCAATTTAGCATAGCCAGTTCACTTAACCTGCACGTTTTTGGACTGTGGGAGGAAACTGGAGCACCTGGAGGAAACCCGCGTAGACATTGGGAGAAGTGCAAACTCCACACAGTTGCCTGAGGCTGGAATTGAACCCGCTGTCTGGCTCTGAGAGGCAGCAGCGCTAACCACTATGCCACCGTACCACCCATCAAGGTTTTGTAGCCAAGATTAATCTCAACAATTCAAACAGTAATATTTGACCTGGTACTGTTCTCGATTGGAGAGTAGGCTGAGCTTGTAAACTACAATCAATGTAACAATTGACATCTAAAATTATACATGTCAAAGAAGTAGAATTAATTGAGTAACCTCTTACAAAACAGGAAATTGGTCTTAATTTTTAAATGTATGTATAGTATCTCTGATGCTGAATTAATTATTAAGTGCCATTTAGCCCCTAGCAGTCAGAAGATAATGTTCTAAAGCAATCAAATCCACTGGCTTGACATAGTTCGTGGCTTTATGAATTGAAAGTAATTTATTGTTTTTGTTTCCTGAATGCAGCCAGACTATCTGGGACATCCCAAATCATAAAGTTGAGTGAAGATCTTCAAAGTTTAACATGAGACCACACAATATTAGTTGTTAATGAGTGGTTTTGGTGTCGAGTGCTGGGTTACTAGTAATTCCCAGTCCATGATATTAGTTGAATACGAGATCATGAGATATGCAAAATTACGTACAAAACATGAATGTAACTTGATTTTTTTTTCTTGGCAAAGATTTCATTATAACTGTATATGAGGCTGAGATTGTCTTGGTGTACTTTGGCTACAGATGTCCAAATCCTCAATCTATGCAATATTTGTTTCCCTGAGAAAAACAAATGAATGCAAAAATATGATTAGCAATTAAAATTATGCAGTGAATTCCAATTAGGAGAAATTGAGGACTATAGATGCTGGAGATCAGAGTCACAAGTGTAGTGTAGGAAAAGCATAGTGCAGGCAGCATCCAAGGAGCAGGAGAATTGATGTTTCGGGCATAAGCCTTTCATCAAGAATAAGCTTATGCCCGAAACGTTGATTCTCCTGCTCCTCGGATGCTACCTGACCTGCTGTGCTTTTCCAGTGCCAAACTTATTTGACAATGAATTCCAGTTCCAAATCAAAGCTATTTGGATGTTTGTTATTCAGGCACTGGTGCCTGACCATGCATGTTGCAGTCATACTAACTTGGTGTAAGTTTTCTCAGCATTATGAAAGTTGATGGATCAACAGCGACTGAAAGTGCAACAGTATAGAAAAGACCCCTGTTTTTTATTGATATATATCCACTTTAAAGGGCCCATAGTTCTTGGTAACCCACTGGAATGCAGCATTGGAAAGAATCCATCTCTCGCTTTGCATCTGAATTTATACCAATCTCATGATTCTTAGCAGCTTAGTGTCTGTAGGACAGAACTGGTGAATGTGCGAACCTGATTTCAGTATTTGAAATAGTCAAATTTTCAACCTCCAAAAGAAGCTCAGAATCTGAGTGTACATTTAACTTGTTGAAAAATCAATAGCACACAAAATAACAGTGGTCCTTAGTATGGGGTATAAGAGATAAGTGTGCAACATTGGCAGATTTGATATGGCTGACCTATTTTGCTATGTTGTCTCTTTATGAACAGTATATATCTAGTTCAGGCTGATATCATCACTAACCAGTTTTGTTCTCCGCCAAACTCATTTAGGCAGAGAAAAGTATTCAACGCTGACTGACAACTAAATTATCTCCGGTTAATCAAAATAATTTGATCAATTACACTACGTATTGCTGCCCCAAGCAAGATACTGAAGCCACCAGCTACTTAACAGCACTGTTGAATGGAAAATATTTATTTGTACACAGCCTTTTATAACCCTGACACTCCAAAATGCTCCACAGACAATGCAGACAGCTCCTATGCTCAGCAATATCATATTAATCAGATTGTCTTTTTTTTGTGATATTAGCCAGGGCACTGAGGATAAATCTCATCTTTTGAAATGGTGGCATGGAATGTTTTACACTCTGAAGAAAGAAGATGGACCCAGATGAAGGGCTCATTAAAAAGATAATACCTCTGTCAGTGCAGCACAGCCTCTGTGTTGCAGTTGAACTTTTATGCTCATCTCTGGAGTGGGGCTTTAACAGTTTTCTAATACAGAGGCAAGAGTATAACTGATTGAAACACAGATTATGCACTTTTTTTATTGACTCATGAGATGTGGGTGTTGCTGGCGTTTATTGCCTAATGCTAGTTACTCTTAAGAAGGTGGTGGTGAGCTGCCTTCTTGAACTGGTTGTAGTTCATGTGCTGTAGGTTGACCCACAATGCAGATTATAAGGAAATTCTAGAATTTTGACCCAGCGATGCTGAAGGCAATATTTCCAAGTCAGGATGGTGAATGGCTTGGAGGGAAATTTGCAAGTGTGTATGCATTCTCATATAGATTCAGTCCTTAATAATAGTGGTTGTGGGTTTATAAGGTGCTGGTGCATCTAAAGGAGCCTTGGTGAATTTCTGCAGTACATATTTTGGATAGTTTACATTGTTGGTACCGAATCTTAGTTCTGGAGGGCATTTTTAAAAATTCATTTGTGAGATGAGGGCAGCGCTGGCTAACCAGCAATTATTGCCTATCTCTAAGTGCCCTTGAGAAGGGGGTGGTGAACTGCATTCTTGAACTGCTGCAATCCATGTGTCATGGGTTGACCCACAATTCCCTTAGGTAGTGAATTCTAGAATTTTACCCAGCAACAGCAAAGGAACAATGATATTTTCCAAGGATGCTGAGTGGCTTAGATGGGAACTTGCAGATGGTGATGGTGTATAAGCTGACGTCCTTCTAGATGAAAGTGGTCGTGGGTTTGGAAGGTGCTGTCTAAGGATCTTTGGTGAATGTCTGCAGTGCAGATAGCATACACTGCTGTTCCTGAGCGTTGTTGGTAGAGGGAGTGGATGTTTGTAGGTGTGGTGCCAAACAGGTGCTACTTTGTCCTGGATGGTGTCAGGCTTATTGACTCTTGTTGGAGCTGGACCTATCCAGGCAAGTGGGGAGTATTCCATCACACTCCTGACTTGTACCTTGGAGATGATGGGCAGATGTTCGGGATTCAAGAAATAAGTTACTTGCTGCAGTATTCTTAGCTTCTGATTGCTCTTGTAGCCACTGTTTATATACCCAGTTGAGTTTCTGGTCATGGCATTTCCAAGGATGTTGGTAGTGGGGGCGTTCAGTGATGGTAATGCCATTGAATGTCAAGGGGCAGTGGCTAGATTGTCTCTTATTTGAGATGGTCATTGCGTGGGATTTGTTTGGTGCAAATGTTACTTCCTACTTATCTGCCCAAGTCTGATTATTGTCAGGATCTTGTTGCATTTGAACATGGACTGCTTCAGTAACTGAGGAGTTGCAAATGCTGTTAACATTATGCAATCATCGACAAACATTAGCTGACACTTGGGCCGAGGATGCTGCTCTGAAGAAGTCTTCCACAGATGACCTGGAGCTGAAATGACTGGCCTCCAACAACCACAACCATCTTCCTTCATGCCAGGAATGACTCCAACCAGCAGAGAGTTTGTCCTGATACTCATTGATTCCAGTTTTGCTGGATGCCAAACCTCAGTTGAATGCAGTTGATACTCACGTCTCTGGAATTCAGCTGTTTTGTTCATGTTTGAACTAAGGCTGTAATGAGGTCAGGAGCTGAATGGCCCTGGCAGAACCCAATCTGGGTGTCACTGAGAAGGTTATTGCTGTATAGATGTTGTTTGATAGCACTGTTGATTCACCTTCCATCACTTTGCTGTTGATTGAGTGTAGACAGTAATTGGCACAGTAATTGCCCATATTGGATTTGTCCTGCATTTTTGTGTACACGGTATGACTGAGCAATTTCCCACAGTTTGGTAGATGCCAGTGTTATAATGTACTGGAACTATTCTTCGTTATGGAAACAGCAAGTTCTGGAGTACAAGTTTTCAGTACTGTTGCCACAATGTTGTCAGGGCCCATAGTCTTTGCAGTATCCAGTTCCTCCAACCATTTCTTGATAGCAAGTGGAGTAAAGTGAATTGGCTAATGACTGGTATCAGTGATGTTGGGGAGAAGGCTGAGATGGATCATCCACTTGGCTCTCCTGGCTGAAGATTGCTGCAAATGTATTAGCCTTATATTTTGAACTGATGTATTAGACCTTTCCATCATTGAGGATGGGGATAGTTGTGGAGATTCCTTCTTCTCCAGTGCGTTGTTTAAGTATTGATCATCATTCACAACTGGATGTGTCAGGACTGCAGAGCTCAGATCTGATCCGCTGGATGTGAGATTGCTTAGTTCTGTTTATCATTTGTTGCTGATGGTGCTTGACATTCATGTAGCCCTGTTTGATAACTTCACCAGTTTGACACCTCATGCTTAGCTATTCCTACTGCTGCTCCAGGCATCCTTTCCTGCACTCTGCATTGGTAATGGTTGAGTGGAGGATACACTAGGCCATTCTGTTGCAGATTATGCTGGAGTACAATTTTACTGCTTTTGATTACCAAAAGTGCCTAATAGCTGCCAAGTCTTGAGTTACTCAGTCTGTTTGACGTCTGTTACATTTAGCACAGTGATAATGCCACACAAAACAATGGAAGATTTTCTCAAAGTGAAGGCAGGATTTCATCTTCACAAAAATTGTGTGGTGGTCACCCTTACTGATTCTGTCTTGGACAGATGCATCTGCAGCTGGCAAATTGGCAAGGATGAGGTCAAGAATGTTTTTCCATCTAACAGTTTTCCTCACCACCTGGCGGAGACCAAATCTAGCAGCTATGTCCTTTAGGACCCGACCAGCTCAATTGGTAATGCTGCTGCTGAACCACTCTTGGTGGTGGATATTAAATTCCCCATTCAGAGTACATTTTGCACCCTTGCCACCCCCAGTGCTCCCTCCAAGTGTTGCTCAACACGGAGAAGGATTGATTCATCAACTAAGGGAAGACGGTAGACAGTAACCAGCAGGATGTTTCCTTGCCCATGTTTAACCTGAAGCCATGAGACTTCATGGGGTTCAGAGTCAATGTTGAGGACTCACAGGACAACTCCCTCTTAAAAATACCACTGCTGCCACCTCTGCTGAATCTATGTTGCCATTGAGACAGGACATGTGTTGATAGTGTCTGGGGCATTGTCTGTAAGGTATGATTCTCTGAGTATGACTGTATTGGACACGTCTGTGAGACAGCTCTCCACAGTTTGGCACTAGCCCCCATATGTTGGTAAGAGCGACTTTGCCGATTCGACCAGGCTGTTTCTGCCGCTGTCTTTTCGGATGCCTAGGCTAATGCTAGATCCATCTGGTTTCATTCCCTTTATTGAAACTTTGCAGCGACTGATACAACTGAATGGCTTAATAGACCAGCCCAAATGAGAATTGAGAGTCAGCTATATTGCTGGAATCATATGTAGGCCAGACCAGTTGAGGATGGCAGATTTCCTTCCCTGAAGAATGTTGGTAAATCAGATGCGTTTTTTAACAATTGACAATGGTTTCATAGTCATCAAAAGATTTTTAATTCCAATTTTTTGTGAATTCAAATTCTACCATCTGCCATGGCTTTGAACCTGGGTCGCCAAAACATTCACTGAGTTTCTGGATTAATAGCCTCTCAATAATACCACTAGGCTGTCGCCTAGATTGTGGATATAGTGCCAATCAACTGGCCTGATGTCAAGCTTCTTAAGTGTTTCTATAGGTATGGTGCACTCCAAAACACACTCCTGACTTGTGCCTTGTGGACATTATTTGGGGAATCAGGAGGTGAGTACTCACAGCAGGACTCTTAACCTTTTATTTTTACTCTTAACCTGTAACCTGGTTTAAAGCCATTGTATTTATATACTAGTTCAGATCAGTTTGTGGTCAGTAGTAACCCCAAATACTTTAACAGTAGGGATTTCAGGGATAGTAATGCCATTGAATGTCAAAGGACAATAGTTTTATTCTCTTTTGTTGGAGATGGTCATTACGTGATACCTTTGTGCAACAAATGTTAGTTGCCAATTTGTTAGCCCAAACTTGGATATTGTCCAGCTCTTGCTGTATTTGGACATGGACTGTTTCAGTATCTGAGGAGTTGTGAATAATGCTGAACATTGTGCAATCATCGATGATCGTCGCCACTTCTGCCTTACGATGGTGGCTTGCTCATTGATGAATCAGTGAAAATGGTTAGGCCTAGGACACACCCTGAGGAACACTTGCCAAATTATCCTGGAGCTGAGGTGAGTGACCTCAAACAGCCACAACCCCTTCGTTTGTGCGAGGTATGACTTCACCCAGAACAGAGTTTTTATTGATTCCTATTGACTCCAGTTTTGCTGGAACTACTTGATGCCACGCTTGGATAAATTGACGTCAAAGGCAATCACTCTCACCTCACCATTCCAAACTGTTCCAAAAGCTAATCTTGACATGAGTAATCACACATGGTGTGAGGTGATAGACTGCAAACAGGTATACGTTCATCAGAAGTCACAAGAAATGGGTTGTACTTCCAACTCCATTGTTCTTTATAATATTATTTGCAATTGTTATTATTCAGTTTTGGAATGTAAGCTTTGATGTCAAGAATTTATTGTCCACCCTTAATTGACCTTGGAACTCTGAACAGCTACAATATGGTGTCACTGCATCTATAATTCTGGTTTATAGTGTTTCACATTTAAAAAATATAATAATTTGGCTCCCTACTGGGCCAGTTTCCACGTCTCCTCTGCTCCATGCTAGCAGCGTACAATGTTGTGCTGCCACATTTCCTCGATTTCTTCTTACTGTTTCCTCTGAGTTAATTTAATTCTCTGAACAGCTGTTTTGACTCCATTTGAACAATTACATCTACTAATCTGCCTAAAAAATCCTTATAACCTTCCTGTTTAGTTTTCCGTACTAATTCTAAGTAAATAACGAAAAAAATCTCAGTCCTCTGAGAAGGAGAGGAACTTTGAGTCTGAGGTAAGTGTAGATAATGAAGAACAAAGCACAAGAATTTATTGAGTTTGATAAAGTACCATATCAAAGGTTACTGTGGAAAATAGAAGCTCATGGTGTTGGGCTAAAAAATTGGTATGGATTAAAGATTGGCTAGCTAAAAGAATCAGAGTAGGAATAAATTGATCTTTTTCAGGCTGGCTGGATATCATGAGTGATGTGCGACAGAGGTCAGTGCTCGGGCCTCAACGATTAGGATGAAGGGACAAAAGTTATGGTAGCTAAATTTGCTAATGATAAAAATAGGTAGGAAAATGAGTTGTGAAAAGGACATAATGACCTACAAAGGGTTATACACAAGTCAAGTGAGTGGGCAAAGATCTGGCAAACGAAGTCTTATGTGGGAAAATGTGAAATTGACAAACATTAAAAAAGGTACATATTTAAATGATGAGTGATTTCAGAACTTTGAGATACAGAGAGATCTGGGTATCCTACTGCATGAATCACAGAAGGTTGGTATGCAGGTACAGCATGTAATCAAGGAAGTTAATAGAATGTTATGTATTATTGCGAGGGAATTGAATGCAAGAGTAGGGAGGTTATGCTTTTGTTATATATGGCATTGCTGAGACCACAGCTGGAGTACTGTTCACAGTACTGGCCACTGTACTTACAGAAGAATGTTAATGCATTGTAAACCGTTCAGAAAGATTTTACTAGACTAATACCTGGAATGAGTAGAATACCTTATGAGGAAGGGATAAGTAGGCTCAACATTTATCCTCTGAAACTCAGAAAAGTCGGAGGTGACTGACTTAATTGAAACATGGAGGAGAAAGTGAGGACTGCAGATGCTGAAGATCAGAGCTGAAAATGTGTTGCTGGAAAAGCACAGCAGGTCAGGCAGCATCCAAGGAACAGGAGAATCGACGTTTCGGGCATAAGCCCTTCTTCAGGAACTTAATTGAAACATGTAAGAGCCTGAGGGTAGATGTGGAAAGGATATTTCCTCTTGTGGGAAAATCCAGAACTAGGGGGTCATGATTTAAAAATAACTGCTTGCCCATTTAAGACAGATGTAGATGGTTTTTGGTTATTATAGAGTAGTTAACATATAAAACTCTGGACCTTTCACACACAAAAACTGGAAAGAAGTAAACTAATTGGTCAATCACCTATGCTTAATTGCAAGTGGATATGTATCTAAAGCCAGAAAACTAATAAAGTAGTTGTACATGGGAATAGGAACGCAGTTGTGTTTTGGAGTGAAATGTACACTGTTTTCAGCTTTTTAGATTATGTTTACAGTAAGCATCTTTTCAAATACTGTTCAGGACAGAATTTTCACTTGCTGTCCTAGCTATCAAATTGAGCAGAGAATGTAACTAATAATACAACTTCAATATTTTGTTCAGCTGTATGCCACGAAGATAGCTTATCTATAAACATTGCTTTGCAGAATATACACAAGAACGCACAGTGTATATTTATATTTTAAGCCACATAATTTAAATTTAAAACATGTATTTAGACCTTGTTTCTACAGGTCAGAAAAAGCCTTGTCTAGTGTTTTATATATAACAATTGTAACTTCAGGGGCTTCACTTAAAAAATGCCTCAGTAATACCTTAATCCAAATATCAGCCTTTCTACTTCAGCAATTCCCTTTTATCTACAACTAGTACATGATCATCTTGTGTAATATTGAGTGCAGTTATGCTATGACGTCGGATTAGACCAGCAAGTATAATTTTGCATAGTTTAATAGTACATTAGCAAAAAGTTTGGGAACCACAAACCTGATCTTTGTGACAGCATTATTGGTTTGGTGGATTCCTTACATGTAGATTTAGGCTGAGTAAATTATTATAGGTTGTCATTTTGCTTAACTGGTCTTTAAAAATCTCTTCATTGACTTCTCATCTTATTCCAAGTAAAACTGGTATTCTGCATAAAACTTGATTTTTTTGGGGGGGAGGAGGGGGGTGGTGAATCTCCATATTTTACTATTTGCAAGCTTTTAACACTAGAATGGAAACTAATAAACTTCTGAATAATGTGTTTTATATGAGCACGAAAACTACCTGATGATCCTCATTGGTATGTGATGTTTATACAAAATAACATGAATTAATGTACTCGAGTTTTTCTGAAAGAAATATAGAAATGTATGACCCATTGGAACAAGATAGGCTAGGAAATAGTATTCCCATTCAAATATAATACAAGGACTTGGGAAACAAGGTAAAGCTTTTCTATAAAGATCCAAGGGGAATGTGAGGGGCTGTGTTTTTTATGCAACAAATGGCAATCACCTGGAATTTGACAAAGCACTCCAGTGATTTAAATAGAGTAGTAAACCTTTTAACACATCAAGCCTGAACTACCATTCCATCCAATCATAGCTGTTTGCAACCAAACTCCATTTGTTTTAAATTTATACTTCAAGGGATGCAAGTGTCTAGGTTAGCATTTGTTGCCCATCCTTCATTGCTTTTGAGATGTTCAAGGAGAACCATCTTTTTGAACTTTTTGAGAGGAACAACAGGTTGCAAAACAAAAGGGTAGGTAACCAGGAGCACATCTTGAATTGATGATACATCTCACTAATGTTTTTAAATGTTTCTGCCAAAAAACCCTCCAGACCTGTGGTTCTGGACAACATTGATGTTCATCATTGGATTTCTTATGGTCAAAGTAGCACTTATGCTGAATTCTGGTACTGCTGGGATTTCTAGAACTATTGGCCAATCACGCACATTGCAGATAATACTTAATAGAGAAATATTAAAAATTACATTTTAGGAGGAAAATTGACAGCAATGATTTAAATAAGTGGTATAAAGAAACACATAGAACTGAGATGTATGTATTGAAGATGGCTGTACAAGTTCAGATTTTCCCTGCTTTCCACACTGAGTCATAATGACCTGAAACACTCTGCCTCAGTAGAAAACATGAGTGGAAGTAGGTCTTTTGGACCTTTGAGCCTACCATACAATCAAACTCAGTCCCTGTTCCAGCTTTCTCCTCATGTGCTCTGATCCCTTTAGCCCGAAGAGCTATATTTAACTCCACTTTTTGAAAACACTGGGTGAAGAGGTTTATCTTCATCTCAGTCCTAAATAACTTATCTTATACTCTTAAACTAGACTCCTAGTAATCAGGAACCTCCTTCCTGTGTTTATCATGGCTAGTCTTGTTAGAATGTTATAGGCTTCTATGAGATCTCCCCTCTAGTGAATATAATGCTAATTGGAAGCCAGCTCAGATGGCTAGATGTTTACAATACTAAGTGATACTAACAACATGGGTTCAATTCCCACACTAGCTGAGGTTACCATGAAGGACTCTCCTCAACCTATCCCCTTGACTGAGGCATGTGACCCTCAGGTTAAACCTTCACTGATTGTTTGTCTGATGAGAGAGCAGCCCTGTGGTCTGCTAAGACTATGACAACTGTGGTCTCATAAGACGCTGAGAATCAATCCAGCTTCTCTTCACACATAAATACTGCCATTCCACGAATCAGACTGGTAAACGTTTGCTGCACTCCATGGCTAGAACATCCTCCGATAAGGAAAACAAAACTGTACACTATTTCAGCATATGGTTTCACGAAGGCCCTGTGCACTTGGCATGAAAGCCAACTTGCCATTTGCCTTAATGTCCTGCTGCACCTGCATGCTTACTTTGTGACTGGTGAATAAGGGCACCCAACTCTCGTTGCACCATTCCTTTTCCCAATCTATTGCAATTAAGATAATCTGTTTGTTGTTTAATGTTTTTGCTACTAAAGTGGATATCTTCCCTTTTATCCATATTCATCTGCTTTGCATTTCTCCACTCACTCAACCTGTCCAAATTACATTGAAGTATCACTGCATCCACCTCACAGCTAACCCTCCCACTCAGCTTTGTATTGTCTGTGAACTTGGAAACATTAAATTTTGTTCCCTCATTTAAATCAGTCATATAGGTTGGGTCCAAGCTTTGATTTCTGTAGTACCCCACTAGTCACTACTTGCCACTCAGAAAAAGACCTGTTTATTTCTAATCTTTGTTTCCTAATCTGCCAACTAGTTCTTTATCCGTGTCAGTACACTACCCCCAAACCCAGGAAGATAGTGGAAGCAGTATTTACAAATTATGTTAAAATAAAATTGAATAGACATTAGAGCAAATAAACCAATGGGTTATGCTGATAGAACAGAGGAATTGTTTGGAGCACAGGCAGAGACTTGATGGGCCACATGACCTCCAGTGCCATAATGAGTTTATTGTTCACTCATGAGATGCAGGTGTCACTAGGTAGGCCAACATTTATTGATCAGGGAGTAGGAAAGAATCAACTTCATTACTGTCGGTCCGGAGTCACATGAAGGCCATACTGGATAAGGATGGCAGATTGTCCCTAAAGAGCAATAGTGAACTAGATGGGTTTTTGTGACCATTAACATTAGGCAGGCATTTAATACCAAGGTCAATTCTGCAAGTCAATTGCAAGCAGTTTTGGGATTACATGTAGTCTGTGGGATGCTGATGAGGCATTGCTTTGCAAAGATACAAAGGGAGGAATTGAGAATGATGGAAGTGCATGGAACAACAGTTAATTTGCAGGAACAAGAGAGATGGTAAGTTGTCCTCAGTAAGTGAATAGGAAATGGTTAAGGGGACTAAGTTTAGTTAGAATAATTGCATTGACATGATGCTTACAGTAAGGAGTTATAGCTTGTGAGATTTGGTGAGATATGGGTGCGGTGAAAGAGTTAAAGTGAGTGGTGGCTCTGTGTTTGAGATAGTAGAGAGGAGATAGTGACACTTTGCTTTACAAAGTGCAGAGGATCACTCACTTTCCTGCCTTTCTGGACTTCCCATTTCACTTGGGACCCAGCATCCGTTCAGCATGCAAGTGGGTCCAGCTGACTTGGTCTGATGGAGTGGACTTGGTCTTTTGGAGTCTTTGGAAAAAGGACTGCCCCCTCTCTACCACCTTGAGGTCTCTGTTTGCACCTATGAGTTAATTTACCGATGCCATATGAGGAGGAATCGCATGTCAATACCAGATTTTGTTTGGAATCATAGTGTGCCATCATCATCACCATGTTGGTTTGGGATCCTGAGAGAATGATAGCTGTTTCTTCACTTCCTTGAAAGTTATGGTGCGGCTATGCTGTTTCTTTAAGAGTTGATGCAAAGGTGACAGAATGGAGGCCAGGTTATGTATGAAATTTCCGTAATAACTCATCAATCCAAGGAAAGACCTAAGCTCCGGTACAGACATGGGAGCCAGTGCATCCTTGATCATTCTTTTTTATCCTTCCAATGGCTATAACCCAGTCTTGTCGACTCTGTAGCCCAAGTCGATCACTTGGGGCACCTGGAACACACATTTGTCCCTTTTAAGGTGTACACCTGCCTGGGAGAAACACCTAATGACTGTGTCCAAGTTCTTTATGTGCTCTTTGTTGGTCTTCCCTGTTATTAGCACATCATCTAGATAAGTAGTGACCTGGCGCAGACCTTGTGAAATGTTCACCATTATCCATTGAAAATTGCACAAGCTGACTGTAACCCCAAATGGCAGTCTCATATATTGGTACAAACCTTTATGGTTATTAATTGTAGCATACTTCTGGCAATCCGCATCTGACTACAATTGCAAGTTCACATGGCTTATGTCCAACACTGGAACATAGCCCTCCTACCAGATTTATGTATAAATCCTCCACTTGAGGAATTGGGTATTTATCCAGTTGCAAAAAGAGGTTTACTGTTGGTTTAAAATTCCCACAAAGGTGAACCAACCCGACGAGCTTCCCAGTTGGTACAACTAGTGCTGCCCATTTTCCAACAGTACTGGTTTGATGATGCCTTTGCTTTCCAACCTTTCGACTTATGCCTGTTTACTTTTGTCTGTAAAGCAAACGGCATTAAACGGGTCTTGGAGAATTGTCAACTTTCTTCCTCATCAACATGTAAGGTGGCCTTGGCTCCGTGGATAGTCCCTGGACCTTCCTGAAAAAATTCTGTGTATTTAATTAGAACTTCACTCTGGCAGCCATTTTCTAATTGAAAAATGTTAAGCCAATCTTGATGAATCTTTCTCAACCAATTTCACCCCATCAAGCTTGGGCCCAAGCCTTTTACTGCAGACACTAGTAAATGAACCAGCTGCTTCTCATAATAGCCCAAAATCGAAATTGTGTACCCTTAAGCTAAAAAGGTTATCCGATATAGGTGCTCAGTGTCGCCAAGGTCTTGTGCAAAGGTAAGGGTTGGAGTCCAGAATGAATTTTGTTAAAGACTGGTTCTGCGATCACTGAAATGGCCACACTGGTATTGATCTCCATGAGAACTGGGTGACCATTGGGGCAGATGAACTTAATTTTGATTCTAATTTAGATGTTGCTAGGCAATTTAACTGTTCCAAGCCAGATGTTTCTCCCAAGTAGGTGTATATCTTAGAAAGGATACTTCTTACTGTCTTGAGTCTTGTATTAGCCGTGACTACAATGACTTGCTGGCCCGAGTCCTGAAGAAAGTTTCTACCGTTCGGCCAAGGCTTGACTTTGTTTTTTGGGGTCTTGCTGTGGGCTCGATTCCCTTTGTTCAGTATATGTCCCGAGTAAGGTTATGCAATTGCCTTCTCTCAAGTGGTATTCCCCAAGCTCAGTCGGACTGGCAAGGGTGCACAGTCATCATCGGAATACCCTGTAACTCCATATGCTCCACTTGCCATGTTTTCCAATGATAAAATCAGTTGTTGTGCCTGTCTGAAGTTCAATTGTAGCGAGTAGTCTTTTGCATGGTTCCATCTTTAATCCCAAGTACCAAACTGTCCCACAGCATCTCATTAAGGGTTAAACCAAACTCACACGCCTCTGCCAGTCATCTTAACCGAGTCAAAAATCCCAATATGGATTTCTCTGATTCTCAAATTGCTGAGTAAAACCAATACTCAAAATTAGCCATAATGTGGAGGAGCCAGTGTTGGTCTGGGGTGGATAAAGTTAAAAATAACACAACACCAGATTATAGTCCAACAGGTTTATTTGGAAGCACTAGCTTTTGGAGTGCTGCTCCTTCATCAGGTGCTTCCAAATAAACCTGTTGGACTATAATCTGGTGTATGTGATTTTTAACTCCAAATTAGAGGAGATTTGGGGGTCATAATATTCCTCAACTAAATCTGTCAACTGTTGAAAGGTTTTAGTAACTGCTGCCTCTGGGTTCTTTAGGCTCCTAATAACTGAAAAAGCTGCAAGTCCACAAGCTGTCAGAATTACTCATTGCTTTTCATCTGCCCCAATGTAATTTGCCCGGAACAGATAATGCATTCTTTCCACATACTGGGCCCAGTCTTCGACAGCAGGATTAAAACAAGTTGTTTCCCAAATAATGGAATGATACCAGAAATGTTTACCCCAACTCAAAGATGATTGTTGTGAGCAAAGTTCTTCAGGAGCATGTTTTTATCTTGTTACTACTGAAATTGCTCCACAGAGGACAGTAAGTCACCCTTTATTGATAAGTGGAAAATCCTTGACTCTGATCCAGTTTCCTCCGAGCCAGCTCTGAGTGAACAGAATCTCTGACATTCCTGTTATATCTGTCAGTTAGGGCTCCCTGATTGAATCAGATTAACAGCCACAATTAGGGAACTCACATTCTGCAAATTCCACCTGGCTGTCCTCATTACAAAATGCAGCCTTGACGTCAAAACCAGTGACTCCCGCCTCAACTCCAGAGTTCATTATCTCTGAATGTGAAGCATTAGTTGACTAGCTATTGCTCGAGATAAAAGTTTGCAGCATTGAATGTAGTTTTAGAAAATGAAGGCCTTACAGAAGTTTAGAAGTTATTTGGTAGAGGTTTCCAAGATTAAGAAGGTAAATAGAAAAAGCAATTTCCACTGGTGAGTGAAATGATATGAAGATGGTACAAGGTGAAGTTAATAAATCACATAGGGAAAAATTAGAGAATTATTCTCTGTGTAGAAAATGGTTTGCATGTGAAATTAAAACAATGCATTCCTGTTTATCAGCTAAAGGAAAATGATATTTAATAGCAGGAGAATCAACTGAAAGTTTGGGATTAAACTTGGACTTGAATGTAGATAAAATGTATGTAGATCTGATGGACAAAATATCCTCTGGTTATGGTTTAATATATGTATGTGTGTATTAGTGATTGAGGTAAGGAATGAATTAGTGTCATTTGTAAGGAACAATGTAATACATTACAAAGACAGTTCCTTTCTAAAATGGCTTTGTTTGAAAGAATCTGTTAGTTGCATGTTGAAAAGCAAATAATTTTACAATGATGATGCATTGTAGTGAATGTCGAGTGAAAGAATAAGCCATCTAATTGCAAGTTTAGTTACTAAAACACGGAAGTATATTCGTTTTTTGTACGGCATAGTTCGCAAACAGCCAAACGAAAAAATGACCAAATAATTCATTTCTTTTGGAATATTGGATGTAGGTTAAATATTAGCTAGCTCCCTTGCTTTTCATCAAATTGTGGTATGGGATCTTTTACGCCCCTCAGAGAGTAGAGGGCACCTTGATTCAATGCCTCAACTGCTGTACAAATAGTCTCAGTAGTACAGCACTCCCTCAACAATATCCTGAATTGTCAGCCTAGATTATGTGCATATTTCTCTGGAGTGAAGCTGAAATCACAAAGTTTCAGTTTGTCACACAGCAACAAACATAAATATGAAAGCAGTGAAGTTATATAAAAATACAATTTTTTATCAGCCTATTGTCTCTTATTTCCCAAACATTTTCTTGCCTTTGCTAATTTTATATTGTCTTAAAACAAAGTTAAATTAAAGTTATCACAATTTATTGTAATCCTTCCAGAATGCTGAGTTTCTCCAGAACTTCCTGTTTTAATTTCAGATTTGCATCAGTATTTCACTATTTTCCTAATCTAATTAATTCTGCATCACACTGGGTCAAAGATTTGACCATTTGTCATCAACAGCAGCACACAGGTAAGAGTCTGATGGTACAGATATTTGAGCATTAACATGACACATTCACCAGTCTATAATAAAAACTACTGTAGAACTTAGTCCTTGAAGTCTCTTACATCTTTGAAAAGAGATCATGGCAGATTTGTGACAGATCTCTATCCTGACTTTGTGCCCTTTTCTTAATGCCCCAGGCTATTAATTTTGAAATTAGCAATTAATCTAGGATCAATTGTGATTTGCAGAAGAGAACTTCAAACATCTAACCCCTTTTGCATTTGGATATTTTTCCCTAACCTTTCTCCCGATGGATTAATGTTTTACTAATCCATCCCTACATCAGCCTTAGCATGCCAATCAGCAGGAATAATTTCTTATAATCTATCCTATATGTTTGCCTTAATATTCTCAAAACTTTGATCAAATCATTGCACAACTTTCTAAATTCCAGGATAAATTAGTTTTTGTAATCTCTCCATAGATTTTTATGCTGCACCAAAATAATATAACCTTCCTCAGGTCGGGTGCCCAGAGTTTCTCCCAGTTCTCCAGGTGTTTTCTCTTGTATTCTGTTCTTCCAGATACAAAGGGCAGCATTCATTAGTGTTCTTGATTATTTTCTGTACTTGTTCATGACATTTTAATTATAATGTACTGGGAGCCCAAGTCATTTTGTCCTCCATCGTTTCTGTTTTTTCACATTTAGAAAGTACCCTGCTATATTCTTTCTGGGTCCAAAGATTTGATTTCATTCTCGCCTATATAGAAATCCAAATGTTCTCATTTCCTTAATTTATCCATATCTCTGTGTAATTTTATACTTCAAATTTTTCTTTTGGAAACAAACTTTAAATTACTTCCTTTGCTTTACTCAGATTTCATGGCCTCACCCTGTCATCTCACTAACCTCCTCTATCAACAATCAGGTCAATGAAATTCCAATTTCTGTCTTTCATGCACTTTCACCCACCTTTTGTTCTACCATTGGAAGCCATGTTTTCAGCTGCCTCAAGTTGTACAATTAAAGTGCTGTATAAATTCTAATGCTTCAGCCACGATATTTATTTGTCAGCTTTTCTAAAATCCTCCTTGATTTGATATCAATTTTTATGATGATGCATCTAAGAAGGTCAGTGAGATGTTTGTCTACATTAAAGATGCTATATAAGTATTAATGATTTTTTTTCTGCTTGCTTGCACCATATGTTTTGAAAGGAGGAGCAAGATAGAATTTTGTTTGGCTAAATGCAATTTTTTAGCCAATTGGAAACCCGAAATTGAAAATTTATTTGATTATGTACTCGTCAATTTCTTGCACAAACATTTGTTAGGATATTTAGATAAATTGTATGGATATGTTAAAAAATTATTGCAAGATTTAGTCGAACATTTCTATAAATTAGGACATAAATAGATTTTAATTTAAGAATTGTACATTTTTGTGATACGGATCAACTTAGCATTACTTAAAAAGGCTGACCTGTAACAAATATAAAACATGAGCAATTAACTAGAGACTAATATGAAAAACTTAATGCGTATTTCCAAATAGATTATCCAACTTTTTTCTTGCTTCACAATCAACGATTAGATTAGGAAATTGAATAACTGGGAAATGGTCTTGGTAGAACGTGCTCTTGTAATACAACGAGAATAAACAATTCGTTTATTTTAAACAATAAATTATGATCAGGATAATGCACTAAACCCAGGTAATTTTGAAATGCACTTGTATAAGTTGGTGAATCAAACTTGAATCCACATCTAATATCAATTCTGTAAAACTTAAAGGGATACAGAAATTATTTCAAAATTTATCATTCGTGTTAGCACATAATGTGCATCTTCGCATATTTATTTAACAGCAATGCAAATTTTAAAGAAATGAAAGAACTTGCAGTTGCAAATGCTGAGTTTGACCTTAGGATTCCCAAAGTGCTTTGCAGTCAATGAAATACTTCCTAGTATAGTCACTATTCTAAAGTGGAAAATCCATCCGGTATTTTCACACAGCAAGATGCCACGAATGCTGATATAATAATGACCAGATTATCTGGTTTAGTGATCTTGATTGAGGCATACATTTGATCCAGTCATTAGGGAGCATTCCTATGTCCTTCACATCATCTTTTGGTATTACATTATTTTAAAAGTCTTCTTTGGCTTCTAATAGCACACGCTTCTATGTGCATTATTTGAATAGGTGTTCATATAGCCTATTCCTAGGATTTCATCAACACAGTTCTGTAAGTGATTGGAATGAAATGTGCTGTGTAGCACAATATCAGTTATCTATGACCATTTAAATTTTGCACTTAGCTCAAAAACATTTGAGCAGCTAAATATATAACTATCACATCCTGCTTCATTCAGACATGGCTGGGTCTGAGGGAGAGCATTGGATGATACTGTGTATAATTATACATGAAATATGTAAGTCAAACACACAAATTCCATTCGTAAATTAGCAAGTGTCAGTTGCAACAGGGAATTGTTTAGCTGAAACTAGAAACATAGTTAGCTCTATTTCAACTTCACACCCATGCAATTCTCATTTATACTCAAGATTTTAATCAGCCAGAAAGCAGAGGAGGAGAATGGTTTCTATGAAGAATTTTGAAATGGTTCTCTTTCATCTGATTACAGGTGGAAAGTTTGTTTACCTTCTTCAGGACTAAGGACCAGGAGACTTCATTATCTACTGGGTGGTTCCAAGACTTTCTGCCTGGTGGATTTAAGAAGCTCCTTGTTTTCAAATGCAGCAGAATATGCATATGAAAGTTAGTTTTGCTGTACTGCACTTTTCAATAAAGAAGTCAACCTCAACTGATGTGACTGGATTCATATTTTGATATTGGTTGAGTTTGATTTGCATTGTTTTTCAAACTCCGATCTGGCCAAATCACATTCCTCCCTAATCGTGCGAATTATTTAAAGAGGAAAGCTGTTCCGCTTGAATACCTCCATATCATTTCTTAGTGTTATAAGAAGATTTTTGTACACTTAAGAGGAATACATTCTTGTCTCTTTCATTATGATTTAGATTTATTCAGAGAATGAATTTGAGGCCTATTTTTTGAACAAATTAACATTGCACACAAACAGACATGAATACTCCTTTCATGATGGAGTAAGTTAATTTCATGTGCAGGCATGTTACCACCTTAGGAAAGTGCACATTTTGGCAGTAAGAACAATTTTTGATGATATGTTTTCTGACAAACGTTTAAGACCTAATTTAATGATTTCTGCTGTTGAATTAAAATCACCCGTTGAACTAATTATTGATGGTAGTTTACATTTGAATAAATCAGCTTCCATTTGCTGTGTATTCAAATATAAATTAACTTATGTAGTTGACCATGCCAATCAGATATACAGTGCTCGTGGCAGCTAAGAGTTTTAGCTGTTTATCTGGAAATGATTAAAGAAAATTTGATTCAGAGATGGCAAATAAGAAAAGTTAATCCTGAAATATTATCCAGTTCAAAACTGAATTATCAGAGAATTACATATTTCTACCGATTGGAAATACTGTGCTTGAAGCTTAACCAGGACAGCATGGAACAACATCAGATAGTTGCAGAAACAAGATTTTGATTCCTTCTTTTGTAACTCCAGCTGAATAGTGATACTACACATTTGCACACCATTAGAAATGTTTTATATACTAGAAAATTGCTTTAATTAATAATTCACACTAAACAATATATATGTTTGCCACCTGTGCACCAATAGAGTGTTTCACAAGTCCGTTTTCCTGTTGCCATTTAAAGTGTTCAGGGAGTGTTTTACTATAATGATGTAACGCCTCTAGTTGGGTGGAGAGAGTTACTTTGTGATATGGTAAGCTGTGTGGTGAAACAGCCACATAGCGAAGACTTATTATAGTTAGAGGATTGATAGCCGTTCATTCCCATTAAGGTTGGGGTGCTGCCAGCCAATCCAGTGGTATATCAACAAGGTAAAAACAATGACTGCAGATGCTGGAAACCAGATTCTAGATTAGTGGTGCTGGAAGAGCACAGCAGTTCAGGCAGCATCCAACGAGCAGCGAAATCGACGTTTCGGGCAAAATCCCTTCATCAGGAATAAAGGCAGTGAGCCTGAAGCGTGGAGAGATAAGCTAGTGGAGGGTGGGGGTGAGGAGAGAGTAGCATAGAGTACAATGGGTAAGCGGGGGAAGAGATGAAGGTGATAGGTCAGGGAGGAGAGGGTGGAGTGGATAGGTGGAAAAGGAGCTAGGCAGGTTGGACAAGTGCTGAGCTGGAAGTTTGAAACTAGGATGAGGTGGAGGAAGGGGAAACGAGGAAGCTGTTGAAGTCCACATTGATGCCCTGGGGTTGAAGTGTTCCGAGGCGGAAGATGAGGCGTTCTTCCTCCAGGCGTCTGGTGGTGAGGGAGCGGCGGTGAAGGAGGCCCAGGACCTCCATGTCCTCGGCAGAGTGGGAGGGGGAGTTGAAATGTTGGGCCACGGGGCGGTGTGGTTGATTGGTGCGGGTGTCCCGGAGATGTTCTCTAAAGTGCTCTGCTAGGAGGCGTCCAGTCTCCCCAATGTAGAGGAGACCGCATCGGGAGCAACGGATACGATAAATGATATTAGTGGATGTGCAGGTAAAACTTTGATGGATGTGGAAGGCTCTTTTAGGGCCTTGAATAGAGGTGAGGGAGGAGGTGTGGGCACAGGTTTTACAGTTCCTGCAGTGGCAGGGGAAAGTGCCTGGAAGGGAGGGTGGGTCGTAGGGGGGCGTGGACCTGACCAGGTAGTCACGGAGGGAACGGTCTTTGCAGAAGGTGGAAAGGGGTGGGGAGGGAAATATATCCCTGGTGGTGGGGCCTTTTTGGAGGTGGCAGAAATGTCGGCGGATGATTTGGTTTATGCGAAGGTTTATAGGGTGGAAGGTGAGCACCAGGGGCGTTCTGTCCTTGTTATGGTTGGAGGGGTGGGGTCTGAGGGCAGAGGTGCAGGATGTGGACGAGATGCGTTGGAGGGCATCTTTAACCACGTGGGAAGGGAAATTGCGGTCTCTAAAGAAGGAGGCCATCTGGTGTGTACTATGGTGGAACTGGTCCTCCTGGGAGCAGATACGGCGGAGGAATTGGGAATACAGGATGGCATTTTAGCAAGAGATGGGGTGGGAAGAGGTGTAATCCAGGTAGCTGTGGGAGTCGGTGGGTTTGTAAAAAATGTCAGTGTCAAGTCGGTCGTCACTAATGGAGATGGAGAGGTCCAAGAAGGGGAGGGAGGTGTCAGAGATGGTCCAGGTAAATTTAAGGTCAGGGTGGAATGTGTCGGTGAAGTTGATGAATTGCTCAACCTCCTCGCGGGAGCACGAGGTGGCGCCAATGCAGTCATCAACATAGTGGAGGAAGAGGTGGGGAGTGGTGCCGTTGTAATTACGGAAGATCAACTGTTCTACGTAGCCAACAAAGAGACAGGCATAGCTGGGATCCATATGTGTACCCATGGCTACCCCTTTGGTCTGGAGGAAGTGGGAGGATTCAAAGGAGAAATTGTTAAGGGTGAGGACCAGATCGGCCAAACGAATGAGAGTGTCAGTGGAAGGGTACTTTTGGGGACGTCTGGAGAGGAAAAAACGGAGGGCTTGGAGGTCCTGGTCACGGCGGATGGAGGGGTAGAGGGATTGGATATCCATGGTGAAGATGGTGGAGCCGGGCAAACAGAAGTCTTGGAGGAGGTGGAGGGCGTGGGTGGTGTCTCGAACATATGTGGGGAGTTTCTGGACTAGGGGGGATAGGACAGTGTCGAGGTAGATAGAGATGAGTTCAGTGGGGCAGGAGCATGCTGAGACAATGGGGTCAGCCAGGGTGGTCAGGTTGTGGATCTTGGGAAGGAGGTAGAACCGGGGTTCCCGGACTATGAGGTTGGAAGCTGTGGGTGGGAGATCTGAGGTGATGAGGTTCTGTATGGTCTGGGAGATGATGGTTTGGTGATGGGTGGTGGGGTCATGGTCGAGGGGGCAGTAGGAAGAGGTGTCCTCGAGTTGGCGTTTGGCTTCAGCGGTGTAGAGGTCAGTGCGCCAGACTACCACTGCGCCCCCTTTATCCGCTGGCTTAATGGTGAGGTTGGGATTGGAGCAGAGGGATTGGAGGGCTGCACGTTGAGGGTGAGAGGTGGAGGGGGGTAGACAGGTTGAGGCGGTTAATGTTCCGGCGGAAGTTGGAAATGAAGAGGTCTAGGGCAGGTAATAGGCCAGCGCGGGGTGTCCAGGTGGATGCAGTGTGTTGGAGTTGGGCGAAGGGGTCCTCGGAAGGTGGGCGGGAGTCCTGATTGTGAAAGTAAGCTCCGAGGCGGAGGCGACGGAAGAACTGTTCAACATCACGGCGTGTATTAAATTCAATGATGCGTGGACGGAGGGGGATGAAGGTGAGTCCTTTGCTGAGGACCGATCGTTCGTCCTCAGTGAGGGGGAGGTCTGGAAGGATGGTGAAAACTCGGCAGGGCTGGGAGCTGGGATCTGGTGTGGGTGTGGAGCTGGGAGTGGGGTCGGAGCTAGTACCTGGAGTGGGTGTGATGGGGGGATTGGGGATGGAGTCATGAGCAGGGGTAGTGTTCCCCTTGAGGTTTTGGGGGGTGGGGATAGTGTCTGTGGGGGGCGTGTCAGCAGAATGCAGGTGAGTGGCGCTGGTGGGGGCAGAAGTGGTGGCAGACACGGCAGTAGGGGTGGCGGAAGTCACTGAGCGTGTGGGATCAGCGATGATGTGAGGGCTATGGGAGTGGGGGCGGAAGTGATGTCATCAATCAGTGTGGGAGTGGTAGCTGCATCAGTCGCATAGCTAATAGCATTTCTGAGGCCAGGGGAACCTTCTGGAATATTTGAGGAGTGCTGGTTATGGAGGTGAGTGGATAAAAGTTTGTTGTACTTACAGTTTTTGATGTTTGAGATGGAATTGAAATACTGTTTGTTGAGAGTATGAATTCTCCTGAGGATGTAGTACAGAATGGGTCCTTTGCAATTCTGAGAGAGTGTGGCCCTCAGCTGAGGCAGGGCTCACTGTAGAGAGGTTAGGTGCCGGCGCATTGCTGCAAGCGTGGAGCGGAGGATCTTGAAGGAGAACTGTTGCTGGTGTTTTTGAATCTGTAGTCTGTACTGTTTGTCCTGTTCGGGTCCGAATTCTGCTGGTTTAAAGGTGGTTCGGAATCTGTGTGGGATGAGTTGATTACGGAGGCATGCATTGAGGAAGCAAATGTGGCTGTGGTACCGAGTTTGTTTCAGGACATGGTTGAAGAGCTTCAGGGCAGAGGAAATGACCTGGGAGATGCAATGGGAGAGGGACTCTCTGAGATTCTTGTAGAGAGAGGAGGAAAACTTCTTCAAGGCAGGCATCCTTGCAAGAGGTTTCGCAGTAGGGTTAAAATCAACGAGGTAAAAACAATGACTGCAGATGCTGGAAACCAGATTCTGGATCAGTGGTGCTGAAAGAGCACAGCAGTTCAGGCAGCATCCAATGAGCAGCGAAATCGACGTTTCGGGCAAAAGCCCTTCATCAGGAATAAAGTTAAAAATTACACAACACCAGGTTATAGTCCAACAGGTTTAATTGGAAGCACACTAGCTTTCGGAGCGACGCTCCTTCATCAGGTGATCACAATCACCTGATGAAGGAGCGTTGCTCCGAAAGCTAGTGTGCTTCCAAATAAACCTGTTGGACTATAACCTGGTGTTGTGTGATTTTTAACTTTGTACACCGGCATCGGCCAGTCCAACGCCGGCATCTCTGAATCATCAGGAATAAAGGCAGTGAGATAAGCTAGGGGAGGGTGGGGGTGGGGAGAGAGTAGCATAGAGTACAATGAGTGAGCGGGGGAAGAGATGAAGGTGATAGGTCAGGGAGGAGAGGGTGGAGTGGATAGGTGGAAAAGGAGCTAGGCAGGTCGGACAAGTCCGTGCAAGTCATGGGGACAGTGCTGAGCTATGTCAATTGCAAGTGCTTTCTTTATCAAACAAATTCCTTCAGTTCTGTTAAATCTCTAGTGTCAACACATGTTCACATTGTCTTGTATAATCTGTTAGTTTGAATGAAAGAAGCATTTCTTGATTGGCTTTTTGAGGAACTAAAATTACACCATTGGACACGAATTTCGACACCTTTGAATTGCCTCAGGATAGAGCTGAATACCGATATAATTAGGTATGCAAATATAAAGGAGTTATTAGAGAAATAAATTTTGATCTTTTGGTTTTGCATCATTCCTGAGGCGCTGGACATTTTTCATTGCGAAAAGTATGTCATATAGATTTTGCTTAACATTATAATCTGAAACAGATAAATCTTGCCATCGAAGAAGAATGGCTATGGATGAAGAGGACCTCAAACTTCCTGAGAGAGAGAGACATCATAGTGAGAGACTAGATCGAAGTTTAATATCCATAGTTTGCTTAAAGCACTCTCTCCCTTTTCCATTGCCATGGCGAAGTCACCTGAAAGATAAAATAAATGGTTTGAATACAATAAAACCTGCTTTTATTTGGGGGAAAAGGTTGTGCTTAAATACTACGATAGGTTTATTTTCACACTTAATAGACATTAAAGTTACAAATAATTTTCAAAAAACGCAGTTGTATCAAAGAATAAAAGTATCCAGTTTTATTGATTGACTGACAATAATCATAAACTAGTAATCATTTTAATGTTTTAAATAATTTTGGGTCTAATTTTAACTTACTCAAAAGCCATTCTCTTATGCAAAATGAAAATTAGACCCAACATATTTGCAGATTCTAAATGTGATAACTTCAGTTTTAACTGCTCCATGATGTGTGATTGAATTGCTGATTGTGATCTTCATGTGTCCCCTTTGGTTGCACTACCAACAGAGAGGGGACTGTATTAAGATAAGTTTAGTAAAAATCATATAGTGATGGAATTTAGAGTGCCAGTCCGTTACAATTTTGATGCTATTGGTTTAGTGCCTCTAATTATGGAGGACAGCCTTATAACCGTCTTAGCCATATACAATAACCAGAGGATCCTTGTCTTAAATATTAAAATCATTTCTATGGATTTTGAAAGGTGCCCATCTAACTGATGACAGTGCTTAAAGATAATCCAGTTAACATTCTTAAATTTTGACAGGACCCAGTGGAATGCAAATATTGCCCAATGTTTTGAAACCTCTTGCATATATTTTGCAAGAAGGATTCCCTAGTATCTCCAACAACCGTAATCAGAGCAATTTCCATTGCAGCTCCAATGTTATAGAAGCACGCGTCAGTGTACTCTGCAATCTTTCACTAGGTTGTTTGAACACTCAGTGAGTTCAGATTGCAAACTGTCAACAAGGTCGTTTCATATTATGCTCCATAGTAAATTCCAGTCAAGCAAAAGGTCAGTGTATTATGCATGTCAGTGTGCAATTACTGCATGGTATGCTCCACTGCATGTTTGTAGGTCCGTTTTGCCTACTTCTAACATCTTAGGCAACCAAGAGGTTTTGTCCAGTAGATAGCTGCACTATACAATGACTGATAGTGTACAGTATCTATTTGTTATCACATGAACCAATAGGGTGTTTTACATCTCTGTCCTGATGCAGTTCAATATTCACAATATGCCATGGGTATTTGTGTTGCATAGCTGGTGATAATGTGTCTATTGTAATCGTATAGTCTCCCTGTGCTGTTGCTAGCATGGTACTCTTGGGTTCATAGTTGTGTTAGTTCTTTCTCTTAATGAATTTGGTGACAGAACCTGTACAGCCAAGTCATATGATGGCCCTGGTAAATATATCAATGAATTTCTACAATATTGAACCTTTTTTAACCTTTTTATATCTTGGGAAACTTTCAGAAATTTCAATGTAATAATAATTATTTTAGCATTGTTCTCTAGAATCAATGAGCCAGCTGCAATATCATAAGCTATTGAGTTTCCTGGGGACAAAAGTAAGACTCACGTTCCTCAGCTCCTGTTTGTTGCTAGTTTTTACCTGAAGTGCCCATATAGCCTTGTCTTTCTATATTTATTTTATTACTGGAACAGCATTAACTCTTAGAAACATCAAAGTTTTTTTTTCATTCCTGGCAATTGCATTCAACCACTTCACTATTTCTTCCCAAGCTTGCCTTTATGTCTCTGAGTGTGTGAATATATAAAATATAGAGACCCTTCTTTGCATGGCCTCATTTGTAGACATTTCTCTTGTGCCTTTGTGAAATGTGACTTGCCCATTGCTTCTGTATCATTTTCTGCAGAGTCCTAATGCTGCTATTGCCAAGCAGTAATTTGTAGACATCCACCAAGTTATTTCTAGTTTGTTAATTAAAGTGGATTTTTGCGATAACTAATTGGATTACTTAATGTTTCACTGGTAGAGAATGCAGAAAACTCTGCTGAGCAGAAAATAGGCCCCTACCAGAGAAATAAACATCCAATCAGCAGAACACAGTGCAGTCCAAAATAGCAGGTGTTATTATTGCTTGGAGAACGCTGTTTTATAAGGTCTAGAAGCAAATTGTTCATTATCTGAAATATTGTACTGCATTACTTCACTTGAAAGTCAGAAGTAACAATGGAAGATCCCAAAATGGAAAGTGACTAAATGGGCTAGTTTTCATATACCAAGTGCAAGAAAGAAATGTAGAAACTTGGTTATCAAGAGCAGGAGTAAGTCATTCAGTCTTTCAAGTCTGCTCCACCATTCAATAGGAGGACTGAGCACCCAACCTGTTCCCATTTTCTCCCTGTACCCTTTGATCCTTTAGCCTGATGAACTATATCTAACTCCTCTAGAAAACGTTCAATGTTTTGACCTCAACTACTTTCTATGGCAGAGAATTCCACAGACTCAACCCCCCCCCCCCCCCCCCCCCCCCACCACCGGAGAAGACATTTGACCTAATCTCTAAATGGCCTAACTTGTATTCTTAGACAGTGACCTCAGAAATTGCTGGAGAAACCTAGACAGGTCTAGCACCATCTGTGCAGAGAAAATAGAGTTAAAGTTTCAGGTCCAGTGACCCTTCTTCAGAACTGCTTCTTCAAAACCCCTTGCTCTGTCTACCCTGCCTAGTCTTATTAGAAATTTGTAGGCTACCCTGAGATCCCCTCTCATTCTTCTAAACTCCAATGTGCAAATAGTCCTGACCCATCCAGTCTCTGTTCATATGACAGTGCTGCCATGCCAGAATTCTCGTAAAACTCATAACTTCTAAGGTAAAGTTAAAGAGTTGGGGGTAAGCAAGAAGTTAAACAAATTAAAAAATGTTTTAACTTACACTACACATTTTCTCAATTTTGCATCCATTTGTTTCGACTTATAAATCCTTGCACTACTTTGACATCTTTTAGAAATAAATTGAAGATTAATACAAGTATGAATCATGCCTCCGCAGCCAGCATTTAACTCATTTACAATAATGTTCCTGTCAAGTTCCATCTTCTGCATTATGTTTCTTTCCTAAAAGTGTTTCTTATTAATTCTTGATTATCTTGTCTTTTTTCCTATTCTTTTAATCTGTGTTTGCACGTTAGCACCTTACCTGCATTGTTTAATCGTGTTTTGTAATGATCAGAGCAAGCAGCCCCTCATCACAGGACAGTCTTCAGGATCTAGAAGATAAAGGAGATTCTGGGCACGATGTTCTCACTGTAAATTAATCCTATTTCACAGTTTCCAGAAAATGGTGCTGTGACTTCAAAAGGTTAAGATACTCAAAATTGCGCATAGTGTTAGGTGCATTGGTCAGGGATAAAGGTAGGGGAATGGGTCTGGGTGGGATACTCTGAGGGTCGGTGTGGACTTGTTTCCACACTGCAGGGAATCTAATGTAATCATACACTGACGGGGCGCTTTTGTAGGAAACCATTGATTAAATTTTATGTATTAAAAATTTCTGAGAGCAAATCACTTGTTTAAAAAAAAAATTCTGCTGTACTTGAATTGCATGAATTGTGGGTTATTGAAACTATCTGTGTGGAGCCAGCCTGCTCTACAAGTGATCCTGTAGCTGTATGGCTGATTTAGAAAAGTAAAGATGAGCCATATCTCAAAATGGAGCACTTTACTACAGTATTTAGCTGTAAAACTATTTTACCTTTACAAAAATAAGTTATCAATTTAATTCTAATTAGCAATCTACTCAAAGCCATCAGGCTGGTATCCATGTTTGGAGAGAAGTATTCCATGGACCTGTGCATTGAATCTATGACTGAACAGATCTCATGGATAGAGAAGTGGAGAAGTTTAGATGCTCAGTTGTAGTATGTAGGCATTTATAAATACATGGTATCCATAACAAGGTTAATCCTTTCAGTTTTATAGCGACTCAGTTACATTTGCCCTTCATACCTTGAGAAAGTCTGATGGTGAGCATGAATCTCACCAATCTGTTGTATAATGATGTTGTGGTTTTTCTTGAGGATAAGTAGATTTTCTGCTCACAACTTATATATAGGAAATATTTAACAGTGAATATATTTCAAAGATTAGGTAACCTCAAAGGAAAACAAAATAATTGCAGAAACTCTAAGAAGGGATTACTTAAAATTTGTTTTTGAATGTGTGCATCATTGGTAATACCAATGCTTGTTGCCCATTCCCAGTTGCCCATGAGAAATGACAGTTTCTAATTTATTTCAGTTTAAATCTGTAAAAAATTCATGGAAGGCAGGCTGCACCATTTATATTTTAGTTTATCATGTTCCACAAGATAACAGAAAATTGCACAACTGTGTGTTATCTCTGTTATGAAACAAAATGATTTTCACTTCTATGAGGGTAAAAAGTACAGGTCACATGGTGTCCTTTTACATTCCTGGTGCAAATATTTACAGAGATCTAAATTACAAGTCAATCCAAAAGTCAGGTAAAGGTTACAATGAGAATAAAATATTTTTAAAAACTGTAATCATTGGTTTATGAAACTTTGGGGGACACGAGTTACCACACAGCAGCCTCTGAATAACAAAACATACAATTAAATAAAAAATAGTTTTAAAATATAACAAGAAGCTGCTGTTGGAACAGAGCTGTCATCCCCCTACAGTACTGTGCTAAAACAATGAAAAGTTAAGTAACACTTTTTCCAATGACTGTGTCATGCAGCTTTCAGATCAGGTTCATAAGTTCAAAATGTGACGGGACCCTCAAGTACCGGTGATAAATGTAGGGTAAGTAAACCTGCTGGGGAAACAAAAAAAACTATTCGATATGAGATATTCCAAATGAAATTATCAGTAGGCTCTGGAAAAAGGAAAGAAAAACCTGTAATTTCAGTATTTCAAAGCTGTGGCTGAATTAAATGTTTTATCAATTTTGATGGGTTGAAACTAGACAAGGTGTGTTGGAGGGTGGGTGGGTGGTGGTGAGCGTGGTGGGGTACAGATGTGTCTCTTAGCAGGATTAAGATGTTTCTTAGGGACAGTACACTGATGATAACATTAATATTTTAACCATTTTAAGTTTTAAAATATGAATATTGAAAGGAAAGAAAGTAACTATGGCTTATGCAATTTGTGTTTCTTTTTCCTCACCGGTTTGTGGGAGGAGTTCAAGCTGCTCCATACCCCATTTATCTTCTTACTTTATCCTCATGCCAAATCTCCTATTACTTTCAGTCCTCTTAAACTTTCAATCTTTCCGAAAAGGCAGGGCAACAAGTCCCACTGATCTCCATGGCACCACAGACCCTGGAAAGGCTTTTTGACAAACTTGGCCACTTTGGAAGGTAAATGCTTTGCTCTTGTACTTATTAGCCTTTGTTCGTTTTGTTTTCAGAGAAACTTAACAGCAATCACAGCAGGATTTAAAAACTAACAGCAGCTTTGTCTGAAAACTGTCATTCATGCTGTCCAGCTTAAATAGAGAAAATCATGTTTTTATGAAAAGAATATAAATGTAAAACATATATTTTAAGATTATGTTTTGGTAAATTTAATTTATTTCCTATCCTAGCTTTTGGTCCTATTTAGAGCTTATTGAATTTTGCTATAGCATTATTCTATACAATTCTGTTTTCATTTGTTAATAATCAAAACTGGCTTTGTATTTTCTAGATTCCAAGCTGCTGTGTATTTTGTGGTCAATTTCCAAACTATAGCATGTGGGATCCACTATTTGGCCTCAGTGTTCCTTGCTGTAACACCACAGTTCGTGTGCAAGTTGCCTGGAAATGTGACCACGATCCTTGTTTCAAATACTACAGCGGGCCCTGGAGATTTGTGGAACTTGTGGACTGCAGATTCACGCAGTGTAATCGCTCATATGGAAAACGGAGAGATCTGGGAAGCTGAGAAATGTGTTCGTTTCAAAAGAATTGGAAGCTTTGAGCTAATGAATTACTTTAAAGGCAACAGGACACGTTATCCCTGCTCTGATGGTTATAGCTATGATCAAAGCAACATTGAAAACAGCATTGTGACTGAGTGGGACCTAGTCTGTGACAGGGAATGGTTAGCAAAACTCACCCAGCCCATTTTTATGTTTGGAGTCCTACTGGGTGCTGTGGTGTTTGGGGATATCGCTGATAGGTAATTCTTTCTATTTTTACCAATTCTCCATTTGTTAATTCTATTTGTGAGAACTCTGCTTGTAATTTAGTTTCTCCTTCTTGTTCCCTTTCAAATTTTCCCAAGCATCACACCCACCCTCAGCTGAGCTGGCAGCTTAGAAACCTGTTCTCAGCTTCTACCAATGCTCTTCTCTAACTGACTACCAACATGTGTCACTAGTTTTCCTCCCAGCTGTTATTAAACAATTAGGTCATCTTCATTTTTTTGCCACTGCAACATTGTTCAGTACAGTACTCACTGTTGTGAGGAATCACAGACACAGAGCCACTATGTAGCATAGTGTGCTGATGATCATCTACAGGTGAGGTTTTTGGAAGATTGACATTTCTAAAGCTTCTGAACATTTAGCTCATCATAATAAGTTAGGGTTCCATTGACAACCTGAATTAAATCCCTCTATTTGTTGTGAAAGCAACCTAGATTAGAGGTTGCCCTATTTTAAAACTACGTCCCCACAAAATACCAACTTGTAAAGCAAAAGAGAACTGAATTTTCCTCCTTTGTATTTATGAGCACATTGGGTTGTTTCTGAAGAACCACATTAAGGTAGACAATAAACATTATATTACTTAGAAGTGTGTTCGTGAATAAAAAGTAATTGTGCAAAGTGTAAGGTCTTGAAAGCAGTAGAGGTACAAGTGACCAGTCAATTTTTTTTTTGCCATGCGAATGCATGAATGTTGTGTGGAATCGAAAATGCAAGGCACGTTTATTTTCAAATCAGTGCCGCAAGAACTCAACCTACAGCAGCTGCATATTTAGATAAAGTTGGGTTCAGTTGACTTTGTATCTGGTATATATAGATAGATAGACAGAGGATCTGAGCACATGTTCATATGAAACCAGATTGCAGTAGTTATCTTTCACCACACATTGCTCTTAAGGCTGTATTGCACATTGGAGATCTGATTACAACCAACTTTCTTAACACCATGTAACTGGAGAATTTGTGCTTTGAGCTTCACGTTGAGTGGAAACTGGATGAATAATGCTAGATCTGATTTACTCCTGGATGCATAGTGCTGGTATTGATATTTAGTCAAATGTGTGATAGGTTTGTATTTTTTTTTGTTGAGCAAAAGATTACAAAGGAGGAAAATTCAGAATGCCTGGGGGTCAGTCTGGGAGGCTTAGGATCAGATTGTAAAGTAAAGATGATGTTTTTGATCTTAAGAATTAGAATTACGTATATTGTCACATGCACTCATGAGTGCAGTGAAAAGTTTACAGCGTGGTCACTTACAGCACCATCTTAGGTACAAAGGTACCTAAGTACTTGACCTTAAGAATAAATTAGAAAAATAAAGAAATAAAAAGATCCAGCATTCGGATCCTTCAAGCAGACCAAGCTGGGGCATGCCTCGAGACTGCACCAGACCTTGCTTCCAATCTGTGCTGGGAACTTGCCTCCAGTCCATGTCAAACACACATGAACTGCACAAAGGATGCAGCCCTGCTCAAGGCACCAAGCTCCACCAAAGCCATCGACCCACTGAGTTCCCGAATCCAAGCTAGGCCTACCAAAGCCGGAATCCTCGATCCAGGCATTGCCAACACTGCTGCTGATGACCTCCGAAGATGAAAAAGATGGAAAAGAGGGGGGATAGAGAGAGAGAGAGAAAGATGTGGCCGGCCTGGAGAATTTGGGCTCAGGAGCCTAACAATCCCTACCATGCTGATGCTGTCATCTTGGGCAGGCAAATAACAGAAGGGCCAGAAAATCTTACATTTTTGTGGCTTTACCATTACTGAGGTATAAGGCCACAATGAATGAAGCAGATCCTCACAAGGACATCAAGTAAATGCAGGACTTTCTCAAGAGATACGAGCTAAACTCTCAGTTTTTTTTATGGTGTCCTCAAATGCATTTCTCTCTAACATCTGGGTACATTTCTACTGCTGAGCTACCTCTATAGCTCTGTGATTATTCAATTTGTGGATATTTATTCTGAGTCAGGATATTGGAACCAGGGTTTTCATTTGCAAGTTAGGTGCAGAGAGTCAGAACTACTTCTGGCTCCTCAAAGCAGACTTCTAAAAATGGCTGCCTGGACATATGATGCAGAGCTGGGCTGAGGAGTGGCAGATGGAGTTCAACCCTGCCAAGTGTGAGGTTGTCCATTTTGGAAGAACAAATAAGAATGCGGAATACAGGGTTAATGGTAGGGTTCTTAGTCAGGTGGAGGAACAGAGGGATCTTGGGGTCTATGTACATAGATCTTTGAAGGTTGCCACTCAGGTGGATAGAGTTTGTAAGAAGGCCTATGGAGTATTATCGTTCATTAGCAGAGGGATTGAATTCAAGAGTCGTGAAGTGATGTTGCAGCTGTACAGGACTTTGGTTAGGCCACAGTTGGAGTACTGTGTGCAGTTCTGGTCGCCTCACTATAGGAAAGATGTGGAAGCTTTGGAGAGGGTGCAGAGAAGATTTACCAGGATGTTGCCTGGAATGGAGAGGAAGTCGTACGAGGATAGGTTGAGAGTTCTCGGCCTTTTCTCGTTGGAACGGCGAAGGATGAGGGGTGACTTGATAGAGGTTTATAAGATGATCAGAGGAATAGATAGAGTAGACAGTCAGAAACTTTTTCCCCGGGTACAACAGAGTGTTACAAGGGGACATAAATTTAAGGTGAAGGGTGGAAGGTATAGGGGAGATGTCAGGGGTGGGTTCTTTACCCAGAGAGTGGTGGGGGCATGGAATGCGCTGCCCGTGGGAGTGGTGGAGTCGGAATCATTGGCGACCTTTAAGCGGCATTTGGATAGGTACATGGATGGGTACTTAATCTAGGTTAGAAGTTCGGCACAACATCGTGGGCCGAAGGGCCTGTTCTGTGCTGTATTGTTCTATGTTCTATGTTCTATGTTCTATGGACATCAGGTTTTCAGTCTGTGAGGCCTGGGTGACAACAGATGTAGTGAGAATGCTTCTGCGTAAGGAGACAGGTTGTGTAGAAAGTTTGACATGGAGTCCAGCATTATGAACAGAAATAAAAAAGAAAATCCATTCTTACAAGCTTCCTCGTCCCTCTGACAGACTTCCCAGGCCCCATCCATTCTAACTCATGCCCTGCACCCAAACCCTTCATACTCTCCATACCACCTTATGTCTCTTGTATCCACCTTCCATAATCCTTCATATCTCTATGCTAACCTATATTTTTTTACGCACCTCAATGACCCTTTATGGGCAGCACAGTGGCTCAGTGGTTAGCACTGCTGCCTCACAGCGCCAGGAACCTGGGTTCAATTTCAATCTCTGGTGACTGTCTGGGTGGAGTTTACACATTCTCCCTGTGTCTACATGGGTTTCCTCCGGATGCTCTGATTTCCTCCCACAATCCAAAGATGTGCAGGTTAGGTAAATTGTCTCTGATCGTGTTTTCCGGGTCCTTAAGGGGGAGGGGGAGCAGCCCGAAGTCGTGATCCACATTGGCACCAATGACATAGGTAGGAGGAGCGCTGAGGATGTTAGGCAGGCTTTCAGGGAGCTAGGTTGGAAGCTCAGAGTTAGAACGAACAGAGTTGTTGTCTCTGGTTTGTTACCCGTGCCACGTGATAGAGAGTCGAGGAATAGGGCGAGAGAACAGTTAAATGCGTGGCTACAGGGATGGTGCAGGAGGGAGGGATTCCGGTATTTGGATAACTGGGGTTCTTTCTGGGGAAGGTGGGACCTCTATAAACAGGATGGTCTGCACCTGAACCTGAGGGGCACCAGTATCCTTGGTGGGAGGTTTGCTAGTGCTCTTGGGGGGGGTTTAAACTAACTCTGCAGGGGCATGGGAACCCAGACTGTAGCTTTAGGGTGCAGGACCTGGAGTGTAGGGAGGTTAGGAACATGGCATCAATTTCAAAAGAGGGTGCATGTAAAGAGGAAAGTGCTTTGAAGTGTGTATACTTCAATGCAAGAAGTATACGAAATAAGGTAGGTGAACTTGCAGCGTGGGTTGGTACCTGGGACTTCGGTGTTGTGGCTATTACGGAGACATGGGTAGAACAGGGACAGGATTGGCTGTTGCAGGTTCCAGGGTTTAAATGTTTTAGTAGGGGCAGAGGTGGGGGTAAAAGAGAGGGAGGTGTGGCATTGCTTGTCAAAGATAGTATTACAGCTGTGGAAAGGACGATGGATGAAGACTCGCTATCTGAGGTAGTTTGGGCTGAGGTTAGGAATAGGAAAGGTGAGATCACCCTATTAGGAGTTTTTTACAGGCCTCCTAACAGTCCTAGAAACGTAGAAGAAAGGATTGCGAGGATGATTCAAGAGAAGAGTGAAAGTAATAGGGTGGTTGTTATGGGGGACTTTAACTTTTCTGATATTGATTGGGAAAGCTATAGCTCAAGTTCGTTAGATGGGTCAGTGTTTGTCCAATGTGTGCAGGAGGGTTTCCTGACACAATATGTAGATAGGCCAACAAGAGGTGAGGCCATACTGGATTTGGTTCTGGGTAATGAACCAGGCCAGGTGTTAGAATTAGAGGTAGGTGAGCACTTTGGGGACAGTGACCACAATTCGGTGACTTTTACTCTAGTGATGGAGAGGGATAAGTGTGCACTACAGGGCAAGAGTTATAGCTGGGGTCAGGGAACTTATGATGCTGTGAGGCATGACTTAGGATGTGTGGCCTGGAAAAGTAAGCTTCAAGGCAAGGGTGTAATTGATATGTGGAGCTTGTTCAAGGAGCAACTATTGAGTGTCCTTGATAAGTATGTACCCGTCAGGCAGGGAGGAAAGGGTCGTGTGAGGGAGCCGTGGTTTAGTAAGGAATTGGAATCCCTTGTTAAATGGAAGAGGGCGGCCTATGTAAAGATGAGGCGTGAAGGTTCAATTGGGGCGATTGAGAGTTATAAGGTAGCCAGGAAGGACCTGAAGAGAGAGCTAAGAGCAGCAAGGCGGGGACATGAAAGGTCCTTAGTTGTTAGGATTAGGGAAAACCCTAAGGCTTTCTATAGGTATGTCAGGAATAAAAGAATGACTAGGGTAGGAATAGGTCCAGTCAAGGATAGTAGTGGGAAGTTGCGTGTGGAGGCTGAAGAGATTGGGGAGACACTGAATGAATACTTTTCGTCAGTATTCAATCAGGAACAGGACATTGTTGTCAATGTGAGTACTGAGTCACAATTAAGTAGAATGGATGACTTTGAGGTATGTAGAGAAGAGGTGTTGGAAATTCTGGAAAGGGTGAAAATAGATAAGTCCCCTGGGCCTGATGGCATTTATCCTAGGATTCTCTGGGAAGCAAGGGAGGAGATTGCAGAGCCATTGGCCTTGATTTTTATGTCCTCGTTGTCTACATGAGTAGTGCCAGAAGATTGGAGGCTAGCAAATGTGGTTCCCTTGTTCAAGAAGGGGAGTAGGGATAACCCTAGTAATTATAGGCCGGTGAGTCTCACTTCTGTTGTGGGCAAAATCTTAGAGAGGATTGTAAGGGATAGGATTTATGAACATCTGGATAGGAATAATGTGATCAAGGATAGTCAGCATGGTTTTGTGAAGAGCAGGTCGTGCCTCACAAACCTTATTGATTTCTTTGAGAAGGTGACTAAGGAGGTGGACGAGGGGAAATCAGTAGATGTGGTGTATATGGATTTTAGTAAGGCGTTTGATAAGGTTCCCCATGGTAGACTACTGCAAAAAATACGGAGGTATGGGATTGAGGGTGAGTTGGAGGTTTGGATTAGGAGTTGGCTGGCTGGAAGAACACAGAGGGTAGTAGTTGATGGCAAAGGTTCATCTTGGAGTGCCGTCACTAGCAGTGTTCCGCAAGGATCTGTTTTGGGACCATTGCTGTTTGTCATTTTTATAAATTACCTGGAGGAGGGGTTAGAAGGTTGGGTGAGCAAGTTTGCGGATGATACGAAAGTCGGAGGAGTTGTAGACAGTGAGGAAGGATGTGGCAGGTTACAGCGGGATATAGATAAGCTGCAGAACTGGGCAGAAAGGTGGCAAATGGAGTTCAATGTAGCTAAGTGTGAGGTGATTCACTTTGGTAAGAGTAATAAAAAGATGGGGTACTGGGCTAACGGTCGGATACTTGGTAGTGTGGATGAGCAGAGGGATCTTGGTGTCCATGTACACAAATCTTTGAAAGTTGCCACCCAGGTAAATAGTGCGGTGAAGAAGGCATATGGCGTACTGGCTTTTATTGGTAGAGGAATTGAGTTCCGGAGTACTGAGGTCATGTTGCAGTTGTATAAGACTCTGGTGCGGCCGCATCTGGAGTATTGTGTGCAGTTTTGGTCGCCATACTATAGGAAGGATGTGGAGGCACTGGAACGGGTGCAGAGGAGGTTTACCAGGATGTTGCCTGGTATGGTAGAAAGATCGTATGAGGAAAGGCTGAGGCACTTGGGGTTGTTTTCATTGGAGAAAAGAAGGTTTGGGGTGACTTGATAGAGGTGTATAAGATGATTAGGGGTTTAGATAGGGTTGACAGTGAGAATCTTTTTCCACGTATGGAGTCAGCTATTACAAGGGGGCATAGCTTTAAATTAAGGGGAGGTAGGTATAGGACAGATGTCAGGGGTAGGTTCTTTACTCAGCGAGTCGTGAGTTCGTGGAATGCCCTGCCAGTAGCAGTGGTGGACTCTCCCTCATTATGGGCATTTAAGCGGGCATTGGATAGGCATATGGAGGATAGTGGGCTAGTGTAGGTTAGGTGGGCTTGGATCGGCGCAACATCGAGGGCCGAAGGGCCTGTACTGCGCTGTATTCTTCTATGTTCTATGTTGACCAATGTTTGTTTATACTAATTACTAATAATCTATACCATTTTGTCCACATCATATTGTACTTCTAGTATATCACTATCTTCATTGTATTTTCAGTTGTTTGATCTTGTTGACTTAGCAGAAATAGCTCTGATTTAAATCACTGTGAGCACTAATTTTGAATTTATAAAATTCTTCATCAGGAGCAATTTTGTCTAATGTTCCTTGTGAGCTAAACAATGTTTTTACACATCTGCACAACTTTAGGTTCACTGTTACATTTTATTGAGATTGCAAATGCTTGTATTTGTCATTCTTAATCTGTTTCTTAATCTGTCTAGGTTGGGACGACGCTATATACTATGGTTCACAAGCACAGCTCAATTTGTGTTTGGAGTTGGTGTTGCATTCACCAATGATTATTACAGCTTCATTGTTGTTCGTTTCCTCCTAGCCCTGGTATGTATTGTACTGCATATGTCTATTTCCTTTTACTGGGTATTGGGTAGCCAGCTATTTTAGATAAAGATTTGATGCACATTTCAAATTATCGACAGTATTAAATTATCATAGGTTTATGGTGAGAGGGGAAAGATATAAAAGAGACCTAATGGGCAACTTTTTCACACAAGAGGGTGGCATGTATATGGAATGAGCTGCCAGAAGAAGTGGTGGAGGCTGGTACAATTGCAACATTTAAGAGGCATTTGGATGGGTTTATGAATAGGAAGGGTTTGGAGGGATAATGGCTGGGTGCTGGCAGGTGGGACTAGATTGGGTTGGGATATCTGGTCAGCATGGACGGGTTGGACCGAAGGGTCTGTTTCCATGCTGTACATTTCTATGACTTTGAATGATTGAAGGAACTGGGTACTCCAAAGGCTATGGTCCCTGACAACATTCTAGCAATAGTACTGAAGGTGTGTGCTCCAGAACTAGCCACAATCCCAGTCAAGCTGTTCCAATATAACTATAACATTGACATCAACCCAACAACATGGAAGGTTGCCTTGGTATGTCAACAAAAAGCAGGAGAGACACAGCCTGTCCAATTACCATCTTATCAGTCTTATCTTGATCATGATCAAAGTAATGGAAGGTGTTGTCAACTGTGCAATCAAACTGCACTTGCTGAGCAATAACCCATTCCCTGATGCTCACCTTGGGTTTTGCTAGGGCCACTCAGCATCTAATCCTATTACAACTGTGGTCAAAAAGTGGGCAAAAGAACTGAACTTCCAAAGAGAATTGTGGATGACTGCCCTTAACATCAAGGCAGCATTTTAACTGGCCGTGGCATCAAGGCTGGGTTGTCAAACATTAAGAAAAATATTCCCAAAAGAAGTTTTGGAGACATTTGCTAATCTAAGTTTCACTAAAGCCTGGGGACATTGCTGAGAAATCCATGGGACCTGTTTCGAATGCACTTCCTGTTTGATGTGTAGACATTCAACAGTAGCAGTCTGTGGTCCATGTTTACCTCATGTTAAAAGTTGGATGTTAGAATACAAGATTTATCTATCTTTGCACAGTTTAAACCTTTTTATTGTCAATAATCTTTGCATATTTGTTTCAGTTTTTATTTGTAAGATAGTTATTCATTGTTGACTAAAGAACCTTGATTAATGTGTTTCTAATGCTGGACCAGAAACAGTCTAAAATCTAGATTATTGGGAAAAATCACTATGTTGGTTAAATTTAAAACTTGTAATTTGTGGAGGAGTGAGACTAGAAAGGAACCAGTACACCTCTCCAGCTGCAGTTGCAACAGCTAAGTGGTGAACAATATTCATTCCATACAACTGCCAACCAGTGACCATCTCAAATAAGAGCAAATCCAACCATCACCCTTTGACCTTCATTATCATCACTGAATCCATCACTATCAACATTCAGGGGTTATCATTGCCCAGAAACTGAACTGGACTAGACAAATAAATACCGTGGCTGTAAGGGCAGGTCAGAACCTTCGAATTGTATGATGAGTAATTCATCTGTTCAATCCTAATGCTTGCACACAAGCTACAAGGCGTATATCAAGGTTGTAATGGAATACTTTCCACTTGCCTGCATGAGTGCAGATCTAGCAACACTTCATAAACTTGACTCAACCCAAGAGAAAACAACCCACTTGATTGGCACCTCAATCAAACACCTTCAACATCCATTTTGTACACCAGAAGGTAAATGTTTCTGAACGGAATACATGTCTACATTTTTTAGTGAGAGCCTTATTTCAGTTAACCATATTTCCATAAAACCTATACCACACTGATTATTAATTTTCCATACTGTACAGCTAATTTGCACCCATTTAACCCTTTAATATATAGTCATCATCTGTTGCGTCATTCCATCATATCTCAGGCATTCCTTCCCCTTTTTATATATTAAATATATATATAAATAAATAAAGAAAACAAAGACAACAACATAATATATTGCAGTTCTTTTACTTTCCACGTGAAAGTTGCAACATCCTTTTTTCCAGTATATTTTACAGTTCTTTGAATAAAATGACCCAGTGCAGTTTAGAGATTTCTCCATTCTCCAACTCTCTTTAAAACTGCAATATCGATCTTCAGTTTTTTTTGCAGTCACATATTTTGTTGAGTGTATGTTATCCCATAGTGACTTATCCCATAGTGACTTGGAACCATATTTTAATTCCTTTGCTACCACTGGGTCAAAATCCTGGCACTCCCTCCATCACAGCATTGTGGGTGTAACTAGCCATGTGGACAACATCAAATCAAAAAGACACTTTGTCATGTCTCATGAATGGGCAATAAATATCTAGCCAATGATATCCATGACCCATGACCAAATATATACCAAAAATATAAGAGAGTAAAATGTATAACAGATGGATTCTCATGAAAGCTGTTCCAATCCAACAAGTTAGGTTAAAATTGCCTACTTTGTGTAAAATTCCTTTGCTACCAAAAAATCTCTTTAATACCAGTTTTGGCTGTATTGGCCTTTCATATCCTTATGTAGTAAACTAGGCTAAGAAGCTGCACTTTCATGAGCTGAACACGGTGATGTATTTATTGGCATTAAGTTAATAAAAAATGAAAGAACTTGTACAATTATGTGTAATCCTTACTTTTCTTTGCATTTTAAACAGGTTTCCAGTGGCTACCTTGTGGTTGTTTTTGTCTATGTGACAGAATATACTGGATTGAAAGCCCGCAGTTGGGCATGTATGCATGTCCATGCTTACTTTGCTGTTGGCATCATGGTAGTTGCCTTGGTTGGATTCCTGGTCCGGGCCTGGCGATTCTACCAACTTGTTTTGTCACTTGTGACAATACCGTTTATATTTTGCTGCTGGCTATTGCCAGAGACACCCTGGTGGCTTCTGGCTAAAGGACGGCTTGAAGAAGTGCAGAAACTGATTGACACAATTGCTCAATGGAACAAAGTCAAGATCCCATGTCGTGTCTCTGTAATGCAGATGAATAGTCCTGATGATTCAACTGACAAGGAAATTGCAATAAAGACAAGTGAGACCAAAGAAGGCAAAACCAGTATCCTAGATCTTTTCCGTACCTGGAATTTGGCTAAGAGGACCATCACAATCTGGCTTTCGTGGTTCACTGGGAGTCTGGGCTATTATGTTAGCTCTTTGGGTTCTGTCAATCTGGGTGGAAACGAATATCTGAATCTTTTTCTGGCAGGTAAGAAAATGTTTGTATATGCTAATTGAGTATTAAATATAGAAGGCAGTCGGTTCCTTTTATAGCGTTTCAAATGTTCTGGTTACCAAGTTCTACAAAACATAAAAAAAGCAGTATATGTTTTCATGTTGTTGTCAATGTTAAATAATGAATGGGAGAAGTGATTTTATTCAGGTTTTCCCTGGTGGGATAACAAGCTGAAATTTTGGAGTCATGAGCATGTACTAAAAGCAGTGTGGCTCTTTTTTTTCCCCTACAGTATGGAAACAGGCCTTTGGGCCTGACAAGTCCACACCCACCCAAACCCATTCACCTACCCAATATTTACTGCTGACTAATGGGCAATTTAGCATGGCCATTTCACCAGGCCTGCACATCTTTGGACTGTGGGAGGAAACCCACGCAGACACAAGGAGAATGTGCAAACTCCACACAGACAATCATCAGAGGTGGGAATCGAACCTGGGTCCCTAGCACTGTGAGCCACCGCCGCCACATTTTAGATTAGATTAGATTAGATTCCCTACAGTATGGAAACAGGCCTTTCAGCCCAATTTCTTCAAGTGACCATGAACTAGCCAACCAGAACTAGCCTGAATGCTGTGCTGAGAAACTTTGTGGAGAAGTAGGTGGTGCTTTAACTTAAGAGCTTTGTGAAATACCAGTCACTGCTTCCGCCGACTGTCAAGGGGCCTTCCCCCATTCTTATATGTCTCACTTCACCCTCACACAATCCCTAACCTCTGCTCCTAATAGAACTTCCCCACACACGCCCCTGCTTGTCCCAAAGGCCAGGTCTGGGCTACGGCTGTTGGCGAGCACCATACGGCCACAATGGAACAATGTTTGGGAAGCTCTGATTTAATGTGTACTGTTTTCACTATCTGACCATTCTTTCTGTAGGATAGAAAATGAAATAACTCAATAACTACTCTTGGATACCAGATTGCATGCAGCACTGAAGAATCAAAGCATTGTTAATGGCCTTGTAGATTCAGTTTAATTTGTAACACTAACCTCAAAGTTAAATGGTGGCAAGTATTATTCTTAGTGGATGCAACAGCTGATGAGAATGGGATTTCCAAGAGCTAGTAGTCCTACATACTTACCCGGTCAGGCAGCATACGATAAGCAGGAGAGTCGACGTCTCGAGCATAAGCTCTTCATCACTCTCTAAGTGGTACAAAAATCTTAAGTAAAATTATTCATAAACAGGCATGTTTGATGAGGCAGAACATTGCAGTTTCATAGCAAGGCACACCTGCAGTATTAAAACAGAATAGAACATCAAGAGAGAGTATACGCAGACCCAGAATCATGACAAAGGTGAAAGAGATTGTGTCTGTAGGAGAAAGAAAGATCCCAGAGGCTTAAAACAGAATGAAAGGGTGTGTGAAAGAATGGACCTAAATGTTAAAACAACAAAAGTGAGCACTTGGAGCCGAATCGTGAATTAGTATAGGAGGGATTGCAAGAACATGGCGCAGATTGCAGATCAATCATCAAAGGAATATATCACACTGAAACAGGTAAATGATTGGTTCATAGCAGAAATTGCTGGAGAAACTCAGCAAGTCTGGCAGCATTTGAGGAGAGGAAACAGAGTTAACGTTTTGAGTTTAGTGACCCTTCTTCAGAATGAATTTGTTGGTGTTTATTTTGCTCACTTATCTTTCAGAAAACATGTAATTTATTCATTAGCCACAATAAAGATGGCAGAGTAGTAGGGGACAGTATTGTTAGAGGAATGGATATGCCAAGAGTGAGAGTCCAGGCAACTGTGTTGTTGCCTAATGCTATTGTTTGGGACATCTGATCTGGGCTGGAGAGGAACTAGCAGTGGGAAGGGGAAGACGTAAAATTCAGTAGGTCTGGCAGTATCAGTGGAGAGAAATCAGAGTTAGTGTATTGGGTTGAGTGACCCTTCCTCAGAACTGATGATAGCTAGGAAAATGTTAGTTTATATGCAGAGGATAGGCTGGGGGCTGGGGGAGGGGATAAAGAATAAATGATAGGTGGGGATAGTGCCCAAAGAGAGAGAAGAAAGTTGGACAGATAAAGAAGTGGATAACAATCTGGTTAGCAGGGTAAATAACAGTTAATGAGGACTCTTAGTAGCTAACAATAGGTCATATGTAATAGCACACTATGTGATAACAAGCTGAAAATGTGTTGCTGGAAAAGCACAGCAGGTCAGGCAGCATCCAAGGAACAGGAGAATTGACGTTTCGGACATAAGCCCTTCTTCAGGATAACAAGGCCTGGTGCGTGGGAGTTGGGGTAAGGACATGGGAGAGCTCAAGCCCTAAAACTGTTGAACTCAGTATTGAGTTCAGAAGGCTGCAGGGTCCTCAAGCAGAAAATGAGGTGCCGTTCTTTCAGCTTGTGCTGATCTTCACTGGAGCACTGCAGCAAGCTTGAGACAGAGATGTTGGCCAAGGAGCAGGATGATGGCAGGCAACTGGAAGCTCAGGGTCTTTTTTGTAGACAAAACATGTGCCCTTAGATACTGAGGGTGGAGGAAGTAAATGGACACCTGTTTGCAGAGCAAGGTGCCATGGGGCTGTGTCTGGGTGTTGGGAATGAAGGAAGGGTGGTTCAGGGTGTCCTGGAGGGAATGGTCCTTGCAGAAGACTGACAAAAGAGGGGAGGGAAATATATGTCAGTTGGTGACATCTCTCTGGAGGTAGTGGAAGTGGCAGCTGATGATCCTTTGGGTGTGGATGCTAGTGGGGTAGTAGGTAAGAACAGGAGGGACTCTATTGCTGTTGCGGGAAGGAAGAGGGGGTGAGAGCTAAAGTGTGGGAGATGGGTCGCATGCGGCTGAGGGCCCTGTCAACAACAAGGCTGGAGAATCCTCAGTTGAGGAAGAAGGTGGACGTTTCAGAGGCTCCCTTATCGAAGTTGGCATCATTAGAACAAATGCAATGGAGACAGAGGAACTGGGAGAATGGAATAGTGTTTACAGGAAACAGGATGTGAAGTGCATAGTCAAGGTAGCTGTGGGAGTCTGTGGGTTTATAGTGGATACTGGTGGCCAGATTTTCCCCAGAAATACAAATAGAGATGTCAAGGTAGGGAAGGGAGGAGTTAGAGATGGTCCAGGTGAAAGTGAAAAATGGAAGCAAAATTGATTAAACTTTTCCAATTCTGAACGGCACCGATGATACCATTGATATACTGGAGAAAGAGTCATAGCTGGGGGCTGGAATTGGATTGGAACAGGGAATGTTCCACATACCCCACAAAGAGACAGGCATAACTGGGACCCATGCAAGTGCCCATGACCACCCCTTTGACCTGAAGAAATTGAGAGGAGTTAAAAGAGAAATTGTTCAGGGCGAGGAGGAGCTCGGCCAGATGAAGGAGGCAGATGGTGGGTGGGGACGATCCAGGCCTTTGTTCCAGGAAGAAGCAGAGAGCCACTGAGACTATCATGGTTGAAGATGGACCGGTAAAGAGAATGCATGTCCATGGTAAGGAGGAAGCCGCTGGAGCCCACAGACTTGAAATTCTGAAACTGGTGTAAAACATCAGAGGAATTGCAGATGTACGTGGGCAGGGAGTGGACCAGGGGAGAAAAAATTGGGTCAAGTTAGGAAGAGATGAGTTCTATGGGGCAGGAGCAGGCAGAAACAATTGGTCTGTTTGTGAATTTTGGGAAGGGGATCGAAGCGGACTGTGCGGCGTTGGGGGACTATCAGCCTCTTACTGGGGATGCCAGGTTACCAGATGAAATGAGGTCGATGACTGTAGTTGACACAATGGCCTGATGTTCCATTGTGGGGTCATGGTCTAAGGGAGATAGGAGGCTCCTGCTGCCCTGTTCACAACTTGCTTTCTGACCTATCTTTGAAACATCAGCCAATTTTGCTGTAAAACCTTTAGTCCCTTCTTACTAATTGTGATACAAATTGTAAAGAGTTGAGGCTTTAGCACTGACCCCTGTGGGACACCACTTAGACATTCTGCCAGCCTGGGAAAGACCTCTTTGAATCCTGTTAACCAGACAATGTTCTATCATTCCAAATGATTATCTTCCACACCTTGAGCTCCTATTTTCCACAATAATCTATGATGTGGCATCTTATGAAAACGCCTTCCGGAAATCGAAGTACATTACATCCACTGGTTCCACAGCACTCGTTACTTCTTTAAAGATCTCCAATAGATTAGTTAAAAGTGATTTCCCTTTGACAAAACCATGTTGGCTCTGCTTGATTACCTTGTACTTGTCCAAGTGCCTTATTACAATTAGCTTTTTATTAATAGCTTTTAATATTTTCTCCATGACTGATCACTGTTGCCAAATCTCCTCTCAGTATCTTTTGCTCCAAACAGCATAAAATCCGTTTTCCAACCTAGCCCTATGTTATTCCCATTCGGAATCACGTTAGTAGATGTTAACGCTAACCCTGCCATCCTGAAAAAAAACCATTTATTCCTACTCTGACTTTTATTAGCCAGCCAACCTTCCATTGCGACATTACAAGTTCTGCATCTGAATTGATGTATTATTCATAACAAAACATACGTTGTCAGTTTAAATGGAAATAAATAACTGTGGTCTGATAGTAATTGCAGAGAAAAAAATATTGAATATTGACATTTTGAAAGGACAGGCCACAATGAAAAGTGGTTGGTAGCTCTGTTAATAAAGGATGACATTAGTACAATGGAGAATGGTGATCTTAGTTCTAAAGATCAGCATGTAGTGTCCATTTGTATAAAGTTAAGAAATAAGAAAGGTGAAAAGTTATTGTAGTAGTTAACTAGCATCCTTGATAACAACAACTATAATGTATGATAAGGTATACAGTAATGGTGGCTTGTGAGAGAGGTACAACAATAATCATGACTGATTTTAATTACATATATAGTGCGCAAATTATATTGGCAAAAGTAGCTGAAAGATTAGTTCTTTGAATATTTTTGGTTGTGTTTCTTACAGAAGCATTTGCCACAGCCAACCAGAGAGCTAATTATTCTAGATTATTAGATTTGATTTGCTACAGGCCCTTCGGCCCAACAAGTCCACACCGACCCTCCAAAGAGTAACCCACCCAGACCCATTTCCCTCTGACTAATGCACCTAAACTATGGGCAATTTAGAATGGCCAATTCACCTGCCCCGCACATCTTTGGACTGTGGGAGGAAACTGGAGCACCTGTAGGAAACCCATGCAGACACAGGAGAATGTGCAAACTCCACACAGACAGTTGCCTGAAGATCTGGTAATGTTCAACAAGACAGGATTAATGAATGGACCAATTAATTAATAAAGGTACCTCTATGTACCAGTGATGATAACATGATTGAATTTTGCTTTCAATTAGAAAGAGAGGTCTGGGACTGAGATGAGTTTTTTACAATTTAAATAAGGTCAGTTAGGAGGATATGAAGTCAGAGCTGGAAAATTAGATCTTAACACTGAGCAAAGATACATTCCAGTGAGAAAGAAAGATGTGAGGGAAGAATGCGCCACCTGTGACTAGCTAATGAAGTGAAAGATATTGTATAGTTTTGTGAAGAATTGTGGCAGGTCAGTAGATTGGAGAAAAGATGAAAACAGCAAAGAATGAATAAGAGAACAATGAGGCAGAAATTAGAGTGTACAAGAAAGCTAACTGGAAATATTTTTAAAATGGAAGGGTTTATTCAGAATTATTACAAGAAAAAATATTTTAAAAAATATTACACCATCACAAGGTACGCTAGAAAGAAAATTTGGGAAATTAAGATGGAAAATAAAGAAACACTGGATGAATTAAACAGATATTTTGCCCCTATCCTCTCTATAGATGATACAAACAACATGCGAGAAATAATTGTGAGGCAAAAGATGAAAGAGAGGGAGGAACTTCAAGCAATGACAATCACCAGGGGAAGAGTACTGATAAAATTATTCAAACAAAAATCTGATAAGTTCCGAGGTTCTGATGAACCTAGTCCCAGAGCCTTAAAATAAATAACTGTTGAGATAGAGAAGCATTAGTATGAAGATCCAGCAGATGATTAACGATGGAAAATTGAATGTTGTTTATCATAAAAGGAATGGAGTATAAAAGTAGGATGCTTGCTACAGTATATTATACATGACATTGATGAGACCACTGTTAGAGTATTGTGTACAGTTTTGGCCCCCTTATTAAAAAATAAACACAATTGCATGAAAAGTAGTTCAGAGAAGGCTCACTCAGTTGATTCTTAGGATAAGGGATTATCTTATATGCAAAAGTTGGATGTGTAACCGTTGGGGTTTAGGAGATCTTACTGAAACATAAAAGATCCTGAGGAGCCATGACAGGGTGGATCCTGAAAGATATACCCCATTATGGAATAAAGTCAAAGTAGGCAATACTGTTTAAAAATAAGGGGTCTCTTATTTAAAGTGAAAATGTATTTTCTTTCACAGGGATGTGCATCCATATGACTCTCTGTTTGTCACGTAGTGCTGGTTTAGATAATTGAATATTGTTAAGACAGACCTGGAAAATTTCTTAACACACAAGGGAGTCAAAGAACATTGGGGGTGGGCAAGAAAACGGAATCAAGGATACAATAAGATCAGCCACAAATATAGGGATTACGAGTAGGCCATTCAGCCCTTAAAGTCTATCTTACCATTTGATCAGTCATGATCTTACAAAATGATAATATAGACTTGAAGGGCTGAATGGCCTACTCGTAATTCCTATGTTTCTGTGTCACCTGTTTACAATTATTGTGCACTGTAGGATAGAATTTTACTTTGTACTTTAGTCAACAGCGATGAACATTAAATTTATGTTGAATAAATATTTAATTTTATATGCCAGTCAGAGCGAGTATTCTTCATGATATAATTTGCTTTTGTCATTTATTTAGTTTTAAGTTATCTGATGAAAACCTCAAAGTTGAAATAAACTACACTTTTAAGTCAATATTTTAATCTCTTATGATGACATCAAATTTGATTTGATGGAAGAGATCATTCATCATATCTTATAGGGAAATTGTTATCTCTTAGTGATATTATTATTTAATTTACATCATTATCTGAATTTGTTCTGATTCATGAATGGAGCACCCTGCCACACTAAAGAAAGTAATTTTGAGGAATGAAGAAAGGGCAGACCCACTAGCAGTGGTACACCTGTTGTTTAATGAAAGAATAGCATTAAAAGGGTGATCTCATTTTCTTTTCAAAACAAGAAGTTTTGCTGAGACAAAGTAGTTCTGAAATCGGTAAATTACAAAATGGAAGTACAGTGTTAAGTAGTTTTAGAATATAGTGTGTGACAACTCGTTAGATCTGCATGACAATGAAGCATGAAATAGCATTTCTTGTTCCCAAGTGAACTTCTAGTACATTATGTGGTACCTTTTTAAAAGGCATCAAGCAGAGGATAGGTTTATCCTTATAAGCCAACAGCTGCTATAGTTCACCTGGTCACTGAATGCAGGATGACATTGACAGTGACCCTACATTTTTTCTATCTTTTCAATCAAGGACAGCATGCAGTAAGGACAGTTGATCACGAGCAAGGATATAATAAATGACTGAATGCTCTATGTTAAGTTTTGAAATTTTTGAATGTGTAGCAGTTGAGTTCTTACCTGAGAGTGCATCACCTATCTAAGGAATATTTTTCAGGTGAAAAATCGGGGCAGGGTAATGATCTGAAGTTTGTGAATTCAATATTGAATCCAGGAGGAGGTAAAGTGCCTTATCACAGGATGAGATGATGCTATTCATGCTTACACTGAACTTCATTGATACAGTAGGAGTGCTCAGAGTAGGATGGGCTTAACAATTAAAATGAAAAGCAACATACAGCTCAGTGCTGGGCTTGTAGACAAAATGGAGATGTTTCAGAAAGTGGTCACCTAAACTGAGTTTGGTCGGTTCGGTATGTACTGGAGACTGTATCCTGTATATTATCCTAAATTAAAGGAAACAATTTCTGGTCCAATGAGTTAAGCCCACATTCCCTGAATTAATGTTTTTAAAATAAAGCACGTGTGCATCAGCTGGTATTAGGTGCCCTGGGTGGTGGGATGTGATGAGGTACAATTGCAGCTATTATACTTCCTAAACTCGCAGAGAAGGGGACAACTTGCTGAGAAGGGGACAAACAGGTAATGGTCTGTCCCAGTGCCAGCAACGTAGAGGATTTAGGTTTAGGTTAGAATTATGTGGTGCTTGGAAGGGAAATTGCAAACTTCTAATTTGTAGAAGTCATATGTTTGGTGAATGCTGTCAAAAGGAGTCTGAGTGAATTGTTTCAGATGGTATACACTGCAGCCAAAGTATCAAATGGAAGGAGCAAACGTTTAAGGTGAGTTCAGTGATCATCAAGCTGTTTTTATCCTGTTGTTAGAATTCTAAGTGTTGTTAGAATTTCACTATCTGTGGAGGTGTTGGGATAGTGGCAATGTGACTGGACTAGTAATCCAGAGATCCTGGCTAATATTCTGAGGACATGGACAATGTTTCCTCTAAAGTGTGTGGCCGTGCAGCCACTCGGACATTCTGCAAATTGCAACAATGTACTGACACATGGGCGGGCCTCTACTTCCAGACACTGCTGCAACACCCAAATCTTGGAGGGTAACAGGTGGAAAAGAAAATCTGCCATCCTTACCCAGTCTGGCCAGAACGTGACTCCAAACCCACAGCAATTTAGTTACATTTTAACTGTTCTCTGAAATGGCAAAAAGAGCCAATCAGTTCTAGGGCAGCTAAGGATGGGCAACAAATGTGAGCCTGAGCAGCAATACCCCCTATTCCTTACAAAATCTCAAAAAATAGATAGTCACAGTGGCTCAGTGGTTAGCACTGCTGCCTCACAGCACCAGGGACCCGGGTTTGAGTCCACCCTCAGGCGGCAGTCTGTATGGAGTTTGCATGTTCTCCAGGTGCTCCAGTTTCCTCCCACAATCCAAGGGTGATCAAACAGGTGGATGAGGGTAAAGCTGTTGATGTAGTGTATATGGATTTCAGTAAGGCATTTAATAAGGTTCCCCACAGTAGACTAATGCACAAAATACAGAGGCATGGGATTGAGGGTGATTTAGCGGTTTGGATCAGAAATTGGCTATCTGAAAGAAGACAGAGGGTGGTGGTTGTTAGGAAGTGTTCATCCTTGTGTTCAGTTACTAGTGGTGTACAGCAAGGATCTGTTTTGGGGCCACTGCTGTTTGTCATTTTTATAAATGACCTGGATGAGGGTGTAGAAGAATTTGTTAGTAAATTTGCTGATGATACTAAGGTTGGTGGAGTTATGGGTAGTGCTGAAGGATGTTACAGGTTACAGAGGGACATAGATAAGTTGCAGAACTGGGCTGAGGGGTGGCAAATAGAATTTAGTGCGGTAAAAAAGTGTGAATTAATTCACTTTGGAATGAGCAACAGGAATAAATAGTGCTGGGCTAATGATGAGATTCTTGGTAGTGTAGATGAGCAGAGAGATCTCAGTGTCTATGTACATAGATCCCTGAAAGTTGCCACCCAGGTTGAGAGGGTGTTAAGAAGGCATATGGTGTGTTAGCTTTTGTTGGTAGAGGGATTGAGTTCAGAGCCATGAGGTCATGTTGCAGCTGTACAAAACTCTGGTATCGCCGCACTTGGAGTGTTGCGTACAGTTCTGGTCACCGCATTATAGAAAGGATGTGAAGCTTTGGAAAGGGTTCAGAGGAGATTTACTAGGATGTTGCCTGGTATGGGGGGGAAGGTCTTATGAGGAAAGGCTGAGGGACTTGAGGCTGTTTTTAGAACATAGAACATAGAACATAGAAGAAGAACATAGAACAGAGAGAAGAAGGTTGCCAGGTGACTTAATTGAGACATATAAGATAATCAGAGGGTTAGATAGGGTGGATAGTGAGAACCTTTTTCCTCAGATGGTGATAGCTAGCACAAGGGGACATAGCTTTAAATTGAGAGATGGTAGATATAGGACAGATGTCAGAGGTAGTTTATTTACTCAGAGAGTAGATGGGGTATGGAACGCCCTACCTGCAACAACAGACTCGCCAGCTTCAAGGGCATTTAAATGGTCATTGGGAAATGGAATAGTGTAGGCGAGATGGGCTTCAGATTGGTTCAACAGGTTGACGCAACATCGAGGGCTGAAGGGTCTGTACTGCGCTGTAATATTTTATGTGCAGGTTATGCTAAATTACCCGTAGTGTTCAGGAATGTGTTTGTTAGGTGCATTAGTTAGGGGTAAATATAAGATAAAAGGGGAGCGGAATGGGTCTGGGTGGCTTACCCTTGGGAGGGTCAGTGTGGACTTGTTGGACCGAATGGCCTGTTTCAACACTGTAGGGATTCTAGGCCAACCTTCTAGGCCAAATAAATGCAGATCCAGGTAAGAGTATTCCATCACACTACTAACTTCTGTCTTGGAGATGCTGGACAGGCCTTGGGGAGCTGAGTTACTTGCTACAGGCTCAGTCCTGCTCTTAAAGCTGCTGTCTTATATGGAAAGCTTGCCCATGAAATATCTGCCCAGAAGAAAATAGGAATTCAGAAACTCTGCAATTCCATCTCTTCAGCATCCATGAATGATACTGGCAGTCCCATTCAATTTGCTACTTTGCCACGGTGTTTAACTGTCTTTGTACACAGTTGTCAGATATGTTTCAGGAAGTAGATTTGTTTTTCATCTGCTTTCCACAATTTCCTCTTTCTCAGATGCCTCTTGTTTTCAACCCTATAATATTGTTGCTATAATTTTCTTTCCTGTTTTGAAAGCAAAGCCTTTTTAATTGTGACTAAGCTGGTTCAACTTGTCAGCTTATTTTTAGTTAAGTATGTTATTAACTTGCTTGCCTAACCTTTAAATGTGAATAATAAATGCAACGATGGATGGATATGGGAATTTACTGCCTTTCATTTAATGCATGACTAAACAAAGATTGCAGGTGTACTATATCAATAACTGAGAGTCCTAATGCAATATTTAATGTTTTGTGCTGAATTCAACCTAGAGACCAATTTTCAACATTATCTATAATAACACAAGACCGGGATGATTCAGCTTTGCTATGCATTGGTCCTGTAATAATTTTTCAACACTCTTCCTAGCTAAGTTGGATTTGGAAGCATAAATGTGCAAGATTTTCTAAAAGGGAGTAGTGATATAACAAATAGTTCTCATTTTTGACGGTCCGAGGATATGACCAGATTCTTACAGCTGTTAGAAATTGTTAGATGTCACAACTAGTTAACTTTGCTTCAATTAATTCTCTACTCTCATCACATCACGTGTTCTGGGGGTTGTTACGCTATTTAGGGTTTCCAAAAGGGCTTTATTTCTGATCTTGTGAATGTGCAGCCTTCACAGTTTGATGACTTATTTACATTTGCATTTATGCACCAATCGATATTTTGGGTATAATCCTTCTTCAGGAATAGGGGTGAGGGTAGGGGGAGGTCGATCAGAGGAATGAATCCGGTTCATGGCTGGAGGGAAGGGTCAGTTGGAGGGATAGAGGGGAGGAAGCATGCCTGGAAAGGGAGTCAGGGGATGGATGGGAAGGTTATTTGAAATTGGAGAACTTAATTTTGAGTCTTCTGGGCTATAGGTTGCCCAGGTGGAAGATGAGGTGTTGTTCCTCCAGTTTGTGGTCTGATTCATGGTGGCAGTGGAGGAAACCAAGGATGGACATGTCGGAGAGGGAATGGGCAAGGCAATTGAAATGGATAGTGGCTGGCTGACCTCTACGGGCCCGGCTGAGATGTTCAGCGGAATGTGCCCTTTGTTTATGTTTGGTTTCATCGATATAGAGAAGCCCACATTGGGAGCACTGGATACAGTAAACCAGGTTGGAAGAGAGGCAGGTGAACCTCTGTCTCACCTGGCTGGAGTGGTTGGGGCCCTGGGTGGAGGTGAAGGGGAGTGGTGTGCTAGCAGGTTTTGCAGGTACTGGGGGGAGTTGGTGGGGAGAATGGCATGAACCAAGGAGTGACAAAGGAAATGGTCCTTGCAGAAGGTGGAGAGGGGTGGGAAGGGAAAGTTGTTCTTGGTGGGGGGATCTAGTCGGAGTTGGCAGAAGTGTTTAAGGATGATATGTTGGATGCAGAGCTGGTGGGGTTGAAAGTAAAGATAAGAGGGACTCTGTCTTCATTATGTTTGGAGGGTGGACGGTTCAGAGCAGTGGAGTGGGGAATGGAGGAGCAGCGGTGGAGGGCTGTCTCGATGACAGAGAGGGGAAAGTACATTGTTTAAAGTAGATGGACATCTGGAATTCTTGGGATTGGAATATCTCATCAGAGCAGATACGATGGAGACAGAGGAATTGGGAAAATGAGATAATGTTTTTGCAGGATATGGGGTGGGAGGAGCTGTAGTCCGGGTAGCTATAGTAAATGTCAGTCCGTAAACTGTCGCTGGAGATGGAAACAGAGAGGTTAAGGGAGGGGAGGGAGGTGTCCGAGATGGGCCAAATGTATTTAACGGCCGGGTGAAAGTTGTTGGTAAAGTCTATGAACTGCTCCTGTTCAGGCTGGATGCAGGATGCAGCACCAATACAGTCATCAATGTAACGGCAGAAGAGTTGGAAACAGTACCCATGCATGTACTGAAATGGGAAAAAGTGAGGACTGCAGATGCTGGAGATCAGAGCTTAAAAATGTGTTGCTGGAAAAGCGAAGCAGGTCAGGCAGCATCAAAGGAACAGGAGAATTGACGTGTTGGGCATAAGCCCCTCTTGCGGAGGAAAAGGTGGGGGGTGGTGCCAGTGTGGCTGCGTAAGATGGACTGTTCCACATATCCAACGAAGAGGCAGGCATAGCTGGGGCCCATGCGGGTGCCCATGGCTAGTCCTTTGGTTTGGAGGAAGTGGGAGGATTGGAAAGAGAAGTTGTTCAGAGTGAGGACCAGTTCAGTCAGTCGAAGGAGGGTGTCAGTGGAAGGGTACTGGTTAGTACGGCGGGAAAGGAAGAAGCGGAGGGCTTTGAGGCCTTCGTGATGGGGGATGGAGGTGTACAGGGACTGGATGTCCATGGTGAAGATAAGGCGTTGGGGGCCGAGGAAGCAAAATCATGGAGGAGGTGGAGGGCGTGGGTGGTGTCCCGAACGTAGGTGGGGAGTTCTTGGACTAAGGGGGACAGGACCGTGTCAAGGTATGCAGAGATGAGTTCGGTGGGGCAGGAGCAGGCTGAGACAATGGGTCGGCCGGGGCAGTCAGGTTTGTAGATTTTGGGCAGGAGGTAGAAATGGGCGGTGCGGGGTTGTGGGACTATGAGGTTGGAGGCGGTGGATGGGAGATCCCTGAGGTGATGAGGTTATGGATGGTCTGGGAGATGATGGTTTGGTGGTGGGAGGGCTTATGCCTGAAACGTCGATTCTCCTGTTCCTTTGATGCTGCCTGACCTGCTGTGTTTTTCCAGCAACACATTTTTATGTACTGAAGTGGGACTGTTCAACATAGCCAACAAAGAGGCAGGTGTAGTGAGGGCATATGCCACCTCCTGGATATGGAGGAAATTGGAAGAGTTGGAGGAAAATTTATTGAGGGTGAGGACTAATTTAGCGAGGCAGAGGAGGGTATTGGTGGAGAGTGACTGGATAGGTCAGTTGGAGAGGAAGAAGCGGAGGGCCTGTGGGGAATGGACATGTATAAGGACATCACATCTGTAGTGAAGATAAAGCACTGGGGGCCAGGGCGCTGGACGTTTCCAAAGAGGTGGAGGAAACCTGCCTGGCTTGCTGTGTTCTTCCAGCCTCCTGCTTATCTAATTTGGATCCAGCATCTGGAATTTGTTTTGTTTCTTTATGCACCAATCAGCAGATTGCTCTTTGCATATTACCCTCATTCTGCCTGTGATTGGAACATTTATGATCTAAACTTGCTAAGAATAGAATCTAAGTAATTGTTCATTCAAATATTATGCCTCAAGCGCTCGCATTTATGCAAAATGCTCAAAGTTACTTAACCTCATTACTCATTCCACACAAATTTATACTATCATCCACACACCATGAGCATGTGGCCCTATCATTAGAGCTCATTTCATTTATATCAATTTCATCCCACTGCGGTGAAAGTAGAGACCAAGAATGAGACTGGAATCTGGTTTCAGTGTCATCTTACATCTACTGGACTATAATCTTTCTTCTTGTGCTCATTTGGTATAAGTGTTGGAATGCTGGGCAATGGAACACTTCGCCATCTATTGACAACATCAGCACTCAGAGTTATTTGTGACATTTTGTCTTTGTTCGTTATAATCCACTGCTCACACACCTATATCCCAAGTTTAGAAGAATTGCCATCTTGACTAATATGTCCCAACCATCTTTGTGGCATCTGTGCATAATATTTGTCAGGGTCTGCTGAAATAATAATAAAACACAGTATGATGCAGCACAGAATAAGGCTGTCCAGCAGTCCTGTCTGCTAGTTCTTTGAATGATGTGTCCATTTCCCTGTTTTCCAAATCCCAGCAATTTTGTTTTCTTTACGAAGTTTTTATCCTTTACTCTTAGAAAGACATTATTCACAGTGTTTCCACTGTGTTTTCTAGATTAGGAGAAGTGGTGATGTAATGATAGCATCATAGTCTTGTAATCCAGTTTCCAGACTAATGTCCTGGGGCCATGAGTCCAAGTCTCATTGTAGCTAGTAGGGAAATATGAATTCAATAAAAAAATCTGATATAAAAAGCTACCTAGCCTAATGATGTAGAGTCATACAGCACGGAAACAGAGCCTTCAGTCCAACTCATCTATGCTGACCAGGTTTCTTAAACTGAACGTGTTCCATTGGGGCGTTTGGCCCATATCCCTCTAAACCTTTCCTATTCATGCACCTGACCAAATGTACTCTTTCAATTGTTGTAACTATACCTGCATCTACCACTTTCTCTGGCTGCTCATTCCACACATGGACCATCCTTTCTGTGAAATGGTTGCCCCTTTTAAATCTTCCTTCTCTCATCTTAAAATTATACCTTCTAAGTTTTGACCCCTACACTAGGACAAAGACCTTGGCTATTCACATCATCTGTGCCCCTCATGATCTTATAAACCTCTTTAAGATCATCCCTCAACCTCCTACCTCCAGAGAAAAAACTCCCAGCCTATCCAACCTCAAATAATCCAGTCCCTGTAACGTACTTGTAAATCTTTTCTGCACTCTTAATTTGGTTCACTAATACCCTCTGCTGCTCTTAAACACTTGTTATGCAATAAAACAGAAAATGCTGGAGAAGTTTGGCATGTCTGTAGCATGTGTGAACAGAGAAAAGTACATGTTTTGACTCTGATATGGCTCTTCTTGAGAACTGATAAATGGTATTTTTATGCTGTGGTAAGTTGGTAAAATCATATAGAAACACTATTGGCACAGTACTCCAGGTTTGCCAATCAAATTTTATTCTAACAATATATTAAAGAATAATCCTCGGTCAGTGTCAAAAATTGCTGGAAAAGCTCAGCAAATCTGGCAGCAATCTGTGAATACAAAGCTATCTAACCTAATGCTCCCATCTGCCAGATAGAAACTAAATGCCAAAACTTCCCGCCATGGTCAGGGACATGCTCGTACCTCACCTCCACGGACCATGGCATCCGATACCACATCATCTTGTACATCTCTAATCCACTTACAATGCAATTCTGCACTTCAGTGCCTCACTTTGGAGTGCACTGGCATCTTGCACTGTAATGGTGCTGCAAGGACTTTTTGCATAGAGGAATGAGTTACCATCTCATGGATTTAGCCAGGAAGCAGTTCAGGGAGCCTTATATGTTCTCTTACTGCACCATCACTTTGTGCCCCCTTTCTTGAGTTGCCTTTTGACACTTTTCCCCTTCAGCCACAACTTAAAGGCCCACAGTAATTTGTCTTGCTGTGCCTCATAGCTTTGATTACCAGGCTGAGTCTGGGACTCACCATGCCAAGTGTGACCTGTGCTGTGTTTTATACTCATTCAAATCCTAAATGAAACAAATCCATGAATAGAAAAGAAATACATCCTCTCTCAAAGTGGGCAATGTCAGTGTTTCATTTGTCTGAGCAATGGGAAAGTGTTCAAGGGGATATTGCACTGACCATATACTTGCAGAGTGGAGGTTGAAGACATTTATTATCACAGCATCATGCATCCAGTGTTTACTGGCTGGTCACGAGCAATAGTCATCTCTGTGAAGGAGAAACACAGAGCAAATGGAAGATATCCGAGGATACACAGTGATCTGGAATTGACTTCCTACCACCTTGAACTGTGAGTATTCTGCAACATGCTCTCCTATATGCAATGATGCCTTTCTTGGGTGATGTGGGGCTGTGAGCACAAGATCTCAGTCCTCATGTAACACTTGGCGACATAACTGATGCTGCACTTATCAGAATAAGGTCAAAAGTTGATCCATGTGGAAACATTCCATGATCTTGCTTGTCAGAGTGCTCCATGCCCCAGTGTATGGAGGATTTTGTGATAACCTTATTTGATGCGAATACTGCCTACCCACATTGCTAAGGACCTGTTCTATACCTTAGGTTCTCCACACAGGGTCATAGAAAGCGTGACTGATGGATCCAGTCCCAGCAGGGGTTATTGTTTCTGTTGCTGTGGTGCAACAAAGGCACAGAGAAATGGAACAGCAACACATATGCAACCTAAGCCAGGACCAGCAGCACCCTACAAGGAGTTACTGAGCAGCTTGCACATGGAGGGGTCACAGCTAGAGTTTCCTTCGAGGTAACAGGAGGTAATGGAGGCCCAGAATCCTTTGTCCTCAATGGCATTGCCTCTGAATGAGCAGGGAATATATTGTCAGCACAGATAAGGATATTCTGGGACACTGTCACGGAACTGCACCAACTTGTGAAACAGGACCTGTGATGTGAAACAGTGAGTGCCCTACCCAGTGGCTGTCAAGGTGACAGCTGCGTTGAACTTTTATCAAACCAAGGAGCCACTGTGAACCTGTATGGGATCTCTCAATTGTCCATCCACAAATTTATAAAGGCTGTGACCAATGCCATTTGTGTCAGATTATGCCAATCCATTTGATTTCCCTGTGACAAGGTCAGTCCGGCAGCCCAGGATTGGGACTTAGCAACAGGCTTCTCACTGGTACAGGGAGCGAGAAACTGTGCACAGTCCGCACTGCGAGGGCCCTATCGTAACACAGTTGAGTTCAGGTTCCATTCCATCAACAATCAAGTCACCAGTGAGCATCATTATAACACTTTAGAAGTATGCAACAAGTTTCCTTGGAGCTGCCACACTGCCGATATCCTGGAGAACTTTAAAATTTCTACTGCATTTGCGAGGCACGATATCTTATGAGGATGGTCACTGATGCTCTCTCTGTGAACATAGCTGATGACTCCATAATGTAACCACTTGACTGAGGCAGAGTAAAGATACAATACTGCCCTTGCAGTACAGTCTGGGCAGAATGCACCACACATAATCCTAGCATGCTGTGCTCTGCAAAAATGCAGCAGCTTAAGGGGAGCTATAAGGGATGGTGAAGAGCTGGGAGAGCAAGAGCAGTCTTCTGAGGAGAAAGATGAGAACATTGAGAAGAGGAAAGTCACCTTCTCCATGAGAAATTGCGACAGTGTCAGGCACTAAGATCGAAACTGAACTGACACTCATTCCAGTAGATGAGTGCTGGGTGCAGTGGTCATTCATTAACTGTAAATTCATTGGTGCTTAACAGGAAAGCAAATCATTTTTGTTCCCAGAAACAAATGCAGCTTCTGTTTCTTTGTTCACTGTTGCTGTTGGTGAATAAAATTTAATCTTTGAAAGCATTTGAAGTCTTCTCTGTATGTGACGGATATATATTAAGCAATGATATAGCAACAAAGCTAGAGTGGGCATTGGCGAAAGAGTAGCAGTGATTTAGAGAAGGCTGTAACATTGGGACGTAGCTAAGGTTAGATCACCTGTGTGACCTGGTGTTGGATTTAACAGTGACTAGGATAGGGATGTGCAGTTGTGCATGTGTGGGATTGTCAGCTGTACCACCTATGGGCCCTGAGAGTGGTTGGTTTGATAGTTGCTGTCTGTCATGTTCAGGGTGAAGGACAACTCTAGTCTGTCAATATTTGACCAGATGCAGAGCTGGCTATCAACATTGCACCAGTCCAGGATTCCTGGAACTTGCACTTAAAGTGAGAACTGGATGAGTGGGGAACCATAGGGCCATGGTACATGATTAATAAGGCAAAACTGGGCAATAGCATGAGAAATCAGACTCAATAAAAATTACACTTAGCCAATTTCTGGTAAGCTTCAGCCCAATATATTTTTACATTTACAGGCCATAATTCCATTTGCAACTTAACAGCTGGACCACAGAACTAAAACAATTCATAAAATATGTCGCATTTGTTGACTGTCTAATGTACAGCTTCTTGTTTCATTTCATTACGTACAACAGTTCACAGTAACTCCTTTCATTCCAGCTTTCTTGTCGATCTAAACAATTTAAATATCTTTAAAATAGCTTATGAATCTGTGCTGAGGAAAGGAAGGTCTTTTTTTTGAAACTCATTCATGGGTGTGGCCAGGACAGAATTTATTTCTAATCCATAATTGCCCAGACAGCAATTAAGTGTCAACAACATAGCTGTGGGTTTAGAGTCACATATCTGTCAGGGAAGGACAGCAGTTTCCTTCCACACAGTCAGGAGTGAACCAGATGAGTGTTTTCAACAATCAGTAATGATTTCATGGTCATCATTAGACTCTTAATTCCAGAGTTTTTTATTGAACTCAATTCTGCCATTTATGGTGGTAGACTCAAACCCAGATCCTGAAGACATTACCTGGGTCTCTGGATAAATAAACTAAGAAGGCCATTGCCTTCTCTCTGTTACTCATGATTCATTTATAACCCCCTCTATCAGAATTTTTTGTACAAACATTTGTCTTGGCATCAAGTAATTAACAAAACTGGCTCTCTTTTTTTTAATAAATATTTTTATTAGAGATTTAACATTTTTACAAGTTTACAAAAAGAAACAAAGCTCTCAAATACAAACATTGATATACAATTAAATCAAATATACAATAGCCAAAATTTAACAAAAGAAAAAATACCGAAAAAGAAAAAAAAAACAAAACTGTCTACTAATCTAACCTACAACTAACCAGAGTGTATATTAAGTCTCCTACATGCTCGGAATGTGTTAACATCAAATGTAATAAAACCCCTATTCGTGCGGGATTCCTCTCCCTATAGCTCTGCAGCCGGAACATGACCGGGCGTGGGCGCTGGTTCGAGCCGGGCCCGCGTATTGCGACCCGGTAGGCCCATTCCACCCCTACCCGACCTGATCCAGCTTCCAGATTTAAAAGCTGTGGCAGCCACTGCTCGAGGAATGCTGTAAGCTGGCCTTCCTCTTCCCGTTCGGGAAGGCCCAGCAAACGAATATTTTTTCGACGACCTCGATTATCAAGGTCGTCAATGTAATTCTCTAAGGTCCGGACTCGCTGTTCGAGAGTCCAGACCTGATCCACGGCCGATTGCGCTGTATTTTCGGAGGTCGCGGCCTTTAACTCCACCCCTCCAACTCGGCGCTCGATTTCCTGGATGTCTCGGTCATGCTTCTGCAGCGCGGCCAAGAGTGAGTCCCATCGATTTTGGGATTCTTCAATAAAAGCGTCGATCTTCGCATCCAGTTTGGAGATCATTTCCACAAGGCTTGTCACTGTAGGTAAGTCCCCTGGGGCGGCTGTGGACACCTGAGCTGCAGCAGGAGAGGGTGGGAGAGGGGTTCCTGCTTGCTGAGAGCTGTGGGCTCCCTTCCCGTTGGTCATTTTTATTAAATATTAGATTGTTTAAATGTAATACTAAGCAACTAATTAAATTAAACAGCTATTATGAATGATTTGGTGAGTGTGGTGGGGGTGGGTGACCCACCTTACCCAAGTCTTGGGAGGAGCACTATAGACTTGCTGGGTCGCCGCCATCTTGGCTCTCTTTAGCAAAAAAAAAATACTTATTATGTGTTTGTGAATATCAACCGTCTCAGCTCCAAAATAAATTCATTAACACATTATTTATTTGAACATAATTGATAAATTTGTATGAATCAGTGTTTGAATTCAAAATTAATGACTGAACAATCTTCGCCATTGCTCTAAATGTGTGGCTGTGCGATCCTTTTTACAAGTTAACAAACCTTAACTACTTCAGGACATTTCCACAGGAAAGAATTAATCTAGAATATTGTCATCAATCTCAGAGTATCACGTGAGACAGGCAGATCAAGAAAGGTGGAGACAGAGAATTTATTCCAAACAAAAACTTTATGTGGACTTATTGGAGAGCTCCAGTTCTCACCAGATGCAATATTATGACTGTGTATCCATTGACAGGTGCAGTGGAAATTCCTTCCTACATTGTTGCTTGTTTTGTGATGGACAGATTGGGAAGAAGGAATACTTTAGCACCGTCCCTGTTCCTGACTGGTGTGGCATGTTTTCTCAGCATGGTGACTCCCCAGGTGAGCTTCCAAGAAATTTTGTATCCTCAAGATATTCTGGGACTTAAACTTTTAATTTTGACAGAAAGCAGCAATTAGACGAAGAGAAATTCAACACTGTGTTTGCCTGTTTCTTTTTAGCTTAGAACTAACATTAGGATGATCAATTTTAGGTCACAAACTCCCACTAACAAATTTTCCCCATTCACTCACCAGTGTCAAGCTGAATTATTCAGTTCAACTTTCTGGAATTGATTCATAGCTTCAGCATTTTTTAAGGCTTCTCTTTATCTCTGTTCTTGCTTGCTAACATAAACCTGAACTAAAGTCCATCTTCATTTGACTGACAAATGAGTTCTAATGAAACGTTCACATCCATACTAAAAGTGTAATAATTTTACTCACCCTCAATCATATCCATGCCTAATGTATTTTTTTGTTCTGAACTTACTTTTCTCTCCGTGCAGTTTTCCAGGAGAACAGTGAATCTGACCCTGGATGTTGACATTGGTGTTCTGGCTTTGAAACAGAGGAATCTCCTCCTCATTTGTGAATATTTATCTGACCTGATGTAGCATGGGCAAGATGTGGAAGTTACCAGAATAGAAAATAATTTCAGGGTGAAATGTTTTGGGGAAGTCATATTGAGTATTTCTTCTTCCTTTCATCTAGGACATTAAGGCCCTGTCAATCACTCTGAGCATGATTGGAAAGTTTGCAATAGCTGTGGCATTTGGATTGATTTACCTGTACACCGCTGAGCTGTACCCAACTATAATACGGTGAGTGGCACAAACTGGACTACAACTGCTTTGGGTTATTTCACACTACAAGTACAGTTGTATGTAAAAATATATTGTATGAAGCTACACTATTTATCATGCCAAAAGCCATGTTAAAAGCTTTAGTGGAATGCAAACTGTTTTTAATAGTCATTCAATCATTTGTTTGAAATCAAAACTGATAAACTGTATAATGTAGAGATGATGTTTTAGTTCTGATGGCTATCTATGTTGGACATTACAGTCCTTGCATTTCTAATGGTTCTAACCCATTCTGAAATGGAAGTGCTTCCATGAAAGGCAGCATGGCTTGGGGAGGAACTCCCCAATGGCCTACCCATCCATCAGGGAGCACAGGTCATAGAAAGAGTGGTCAAAACACACTCTCATGCCACCTGACTGACATCATGGGGACAGAGAGGAGAGGGAAGGCTTACAACCATTCCTGGCAGTCCAGCTGAGCACTAGAAAGGCAACAGCTGGTAATGGGAGCACAACTTTCAGGATTTTGAGTCTGCTGACAATGAGGGGCAGTATCATCCACAGGTAAGGCAGAGCCCCGTGCATGAGGAGAGGAACAAGAGGCCGGAATGGCAATACAGGTTAAACCCTCAGTACGTGATCTATTGCTAAAAGTGGAGCTAACTTGAGACATCAGTGAACCAGTGTTGCAAGTCTGTAGGCAGGTGACTGAGATTCATGTGCTCATTGAAGAACACCTTGCAGACAAATAGATGAGTTAGGAGCAGAACGTGGCCATTTAGCCCCTTAGGCCTGCTGCATTTTCAAGAAAATCACAGCTGATCCATTTGTGATTGAATTCCACATTTCCATCTCCTCCTGATAACCTTTGATTTCCCAGCCTAACAAAACTCCATCTACCTTCCACCTTAAAAATATTAATCTCCACTGCTCATTCAGACAGAGATCAAAGTTACATGACCCACTGAGAGAAAAAAAATCTCCTCAACTCTGTTCAAGAAAGGTGACCCCTAATTTTGAAACAGAGCCTCTAGCTCTGAACTTACCCTAAGAAGAAGCAAGTTTTCCAGTTCCACTTTGTCAAGATCATTCAGGATTATGTATATTTCAATCAAAATATGCCTCACTGTTAAATGTCAGTGAAAACAAGCCCAGTTTGTCCATCCTTCTATGACAACGCACTTATTCCACATACCATTCAGTAAGCCTCCTCTGAAACACCTCTAATGCATTTACATCTTTCCTTAGTAAGAACACCAAAATTATACACCATATTTAAGATGTGGTCTCACCAACAAAGAATAAGTATGACTGAAGCAGAACATTCTTACTTTTCAGTTTCTCTTGTAGTAAAGGATAGCATTCCATTAGCCCCCTTGATTATTTGCTGGATTTGTATATTAACATTTTATAACTCATGCACTAGAACACATTCACACCTTATGATTCTGTAATCATTCTCTGTCTAAATAACACTGCTTTATTATTCTTCCTGCCAAAGTGAACAATTTCACGTTTTCCCACATTATACTCCATCTGAACAATTTTTGCTTACTTCACTCAACTTCTCGATGTTGGTCTACAACGTTCTAAAGTCCTCTTCACTGTATACCTTACAGCTTTATTTGTGTCATCTGCAAATAAAGCTACCATGATTTCATTGCTTTCAACTAAGTCTTTGATGTAAATTGCGAAAGCCTGAGGCCCCTGCAGGACTTCACATACTGCAAATCAGAAAAAGATTTACTTATGCATATTCTCTAATTTTTACCAGCCAGCTAGTCGTATGCTACCCCTATATGAGGTGCATTTACATCTCACAATAACCTTTCATGTGGCACCTTGTCAAATACATTATGGAAATCCATTGACAAAAGGCTGTCATTTGTCCACAGTTTATGTTATCCCTTCAAAAAGCTTCAATAAATTGGTTAAATATGATGGTCCTTTCACAAAAAGGTTTCATATTGATTAGATTAGATTCCCTACAGTGTGTAAACAGGCTCTTTGGCCCAACAAGTCCACACCGACCCACCCAGTCCCATTTCCCTCTGACTAATGCACCTAACACGATGGGCAATTTTAGCATGGCCAATTTACCTAACCTGCACATCTTTGGACTATGGGAGGAAATCGGAGCACCCGGAGGAAACCCATGCAGACGCAGGGAGAATGTGCCAACTCCACACAGTCGCCCGAGGCTGGAATCAAACCTGGGACTCTGGTGCTGTGAGGCTGCAGTGCTAACCACTGAGCCACCGTGCCACCCATTCTTCCTGATTACTTTGAATTTTTCTATGTGTCTAAATGTGACCTTTTCATGATTGACTCTAACACCTTACTCACAAGAGGAACATGACATTACATCTAATTTCAGAATATATATATGAACATACAAATTAGATAGCATAGGCCATTCTGCCCCTTAGATCTTCTCCTTTATTGAATAAGATCATGGCTGATCTTATTACACCAGTATTATTCACGCCAATCTCCATTTACCTTTCGTCCCCCTGCTTATATGTATGTCCCTCCACCTTAAAAGTGTTCAAGGATTCTGGTTCCATTGCCTTTTGAAAAGAGAGTTGCAAAGCTGAATCCTCTATGAAGTAAAAATTCTCTTCATCTCTGTCTCATATAAATGTTGTTGTGTCACCATAGTCTTACTAGACCGTACAGGCTGCTCTCATAAGAGAGAAGCAACTGGTGGGGATTTAACCCGAAGGTCTCCAGACCTCAGGCGAGGGGAGAGATTGAGAAGGAAAGTCCTTCATGGTAACCTCAAACTGGTGATGGGAATTGAGCCAACGACCCTCAGTTGGCTGGATTGTTGGTTTACAGAGCAGTGTGATGTCAACAGCATGGGTTCATACAAATGACCATCAGGTTAAAGTCATTGTCGGTTTTCTCTCTGATGGAAGAGCGGCCTTTGGTCCTCTGGAATTAGGGTAACATGCACATTTTATGTCAATTAGAAGTGAATTATGATTCAGTAACAGCTTTTTTGCTGAATGTCTGTCCAGATGGGAAATGGGTGAACAATGCCAGTTCAGAGGCACAGTGATTGCACATTCAAGTAGAGACCACAATAATGGCATGTCATGCCTAATTCTGAGGAGTTCTCCCAAGTTCACAACTGGACTGGATATTCCAGATCCCATTGATAACCTGCTAAGATAACCAAGCCACATTTGGCTTGAGTCAAAATTTCTGTCCAACTGCCATTATCAAAGCTGCATGAACTCCAAATGCTTTGTTCACTAAGTCTATGTTTAATAAAAACTACTGAGTAAGTTGAAAAATCTTTCCTTTCAGTTCATTGGCTGTTGGTACTGGAAGTATGATAGCTCGTGTTGGAAGTACAGTGGCACCTTTTTGTGTTCTCCTGTCATCCGTGTGGATCTTTCTACCACAGGTAATGAGATTCCTAATTAAAGGTTAGCTACATACAATGGATTTGAGCCATTGAGTCATGCAGCACGGAAACATACCCTTTGGTCCAATTCATCCATGCTGACCACACATCCTAATCTGACCGAGTCCCATTTGCCAGTATATGCCCCATTTTCCTCTAAACCCTTCCTATTTATATACCCATCCAGATGCCTTTTAAATGCTGTATTTGGGCCAGCTCCACCACTTCCTCTAGCAGCTCATTCCAAAAAGCGCACCACCTTCTGTGTGAAAAACTACTCCTTGGGTCATTTTTACTCTTCTCACCTTAAACCTATGCCCTCTAATTTTGGACTTCCCTACCTGGGAAAAAGACCTTGACTATTCCCAGCCCATATCGTCATGATTTTATAAACCTCTATAAGGTCACCCCTCAGTCTCCAATGCTCCAGGGAAGAAAGCCCCAGCCTATTCAGCCCCTCCCTATTGCTCAACCATCCAGTCCCAGCAACATCCTCATAAATTTTTTTCTGTGGCCTCACCAATGTCCTGTACAGCTGCAACATTACATCCCAACTCCTATACTCAATGTTCTGACCAACGAAGACAAGCATGCCAGATGCCTTCTTCACCACCCTGTCTACCTACAATTTCACTTTCAAGGAACTATACACCTGCATCCCTGGGTCTCTGTGTTTGGCAACTCTCCCTAGGGCCATACTATTAATTGTATAAGTCCTGCCCTAGTTTGCCTTGCCACAATGCAGCACCTCACATATTAAAATTAAACACCATTGGCCACACCTTGGCCCATTGGCCCATCTGGTCAAGGTCTCATTGAGATAATCTGGGATAATCTTCTTCACTGTCCAGTACACCACCAATTATGCAAACTGGACTGTCCTTGCCATTTGAATAGAAATGATTTGCATTAATATATTTAAACTCATGCTGTGTGAATTTGGGCTGACAAAGCCAAATATCCTATTGCCATGTTGCTGTCACTTCCTTAAGAAAATAAAAATCAACATCTCTGGGGCAGGTGAGACTTGAAACTGGACTTTAAGGCACAGAGTCACTACCATTGTGCCATATGAGCCCTCTTTTATTATTTTTTAAGTCACCATTTTCCATTGCCATTTCCTATGTGAGTAATTATAATAGACCTTCCCATATAAAATCATGGTTGTTACTATATAAGCGTAATCTATGGAATGCAGCTGGTCAGTTTTGAACAAGCTTGGACCGATATTTTGAGATGGAGTTTTTGTTTTGTGTGATTATCTTCAGAGGTGAACGTAGATTCAATATTACTCCTTTTGCCTGATTATATAAGTTGGAGAGAGTATGTAACAGTGCAGTTTTCTTGGTTAATTGGAAAGAATCACTGTAGCATGCTGACTGGACTTCCAAAGTTTGGTAATGATGGTGTAGAATATCAACTTGCAGTGCTGCTGCCGTGTGGAGCTTTGATATTTTCCTAATTGAGCCGTTATTATTAATAGTTTAACATTCTTTTAAAAATGATCAATGTAACAAGGACAATACTTGCAAGTATGATGATAGTGAATTTAATATTTAAGATACGTTACAAACTTAACAGGAAACATTTGAACAGTACTGATATATTATTTCTCCCTTTGCGGTAGTTGATTGTGGGAATTATGTCCTTTCTGACTGGCTTGTTAACGTTGTTGCTACCGGAAACTCTCGGGAGACCTCTAGCCCAGACCTTTGAGGAAGCTGCAAGATTGCAAAAGAAAACAAAGCGAGACAAAACCAAAGAAGATTCATGTGGAGAAGATGGCAGTGCTGCAGTGGGGAGGATTGTAAAACGAGACTATATCATCGATGGTATAGAGAAATCAAAGGAAGAGCAGAGTCTGATTGAACATTTAACACGGTTGTAAAGCTCATTCATTGATCACTAAGTCTTGAAATAGGCGAGTGTTGTAGTATTGATTAGATACTAATGTCTTCAATCTGTAAACTAACAAAAAGTATACAAACAGTTTGGCATCTATTACAAACAAACATATATATAAAGTAAAATCCAACATTATTTTTAGTAGTTTGTCCCTACTGTAGTTAAGTGGTCAAGAAGTATTCCTATTAGACAGTAAAAGAACAACTTATTAATTATGGTGCATGCTGATTTGCCTATATGGGAATTTAACTGCAAAATGAATATTGACTGATAACAGTCTAACTCGTAGCCTACAATAGGCTGCATTTTATATTCTTATCAACTATCTCTTCTGGTAAAAAACATCTCTTCGATTTTGATCACTAGGACTTCAAAATAAATTACTGATTGGTCATTGTTTGAAATTTTCCATAACATTAATTAGAACTGGATGATGAGAAATGTGCTGTTTTGGGGTGGGAATTGAGACTTTCAAGAAGTTAAGACTAACTTTGTTCCATTACTTATACAAACCATGATTATAGAACAGTTTGTCTTGACTAATGTTCACCAACAATAAGTTTTTATTTTTGAATTAATTTAGTGAATATCACCATATCAGCTACATCCTGTAGAGGACAATACTGTGGAGACCTTAACATTTGGACTCGATCCTCACGTAATATCTAGATTTCTAACTGTAAACTAAAATTAACAGATATCAAACAAGGTCTTTTGTGTATTCATTACCCGTGGTAACATGTTTTTGTTCAGACTGTTTCATCAAAACATAAACAGAGTCAAAGCTACCTCTGCCTTGATTGGCTGAATGGCATCCTTCTATAAGTTTTCCCCATTTTCTGGTCACCTAGTTCATTCACCAATTCTAGGCAAGCGTTCTCTATTAATATCATAGACCATGTGGCCACCACATCATTATTTTTCTAATTGACCTTCCTTCCGTATAGGAAGTGCTTGGCTCTCCATTTAGCTCTGACCCATTACACTGTGCTTAAGAGCAGGAACTGAGAGAATCGAGCAGAATTGAATCTACGGCATCACTCATTAATGAAACATCATGCAATTATTTTTAGTGCTTTACCAACCAAATTTGTGCCAGAATCAAAAGTAGAAAACTGTAGCAATAACAGTAATACGACAAAGGTTCAAATAACATTTAGGAATCTGACCTTAAAAGTTTTTAAATCTTTTCTTATTTTCTTTCTGCTTTTAATAAATCTGTCCCAAGCCATCCATGTTGCTATATCCATAAAGCCCTCTGTAGTCAGGAAGGCAAGAAATTACAGTCTGTAATTGTACAAAAATTGCAGACTTTCAGGATTATGATATAGTCAATTGTTAGTAGACCAGTAAAGTTAAACTTTGATTTGTAAAAATGTAATACTGCATCAAACATATCAACAATTAATTAATACAAAGAATGAAAGTCATATGCATGTATGACATTTACTCAGATAATGGGAACCAATGAATCTCATGACACCCGTGCCACTGTTGTTAAGTTCCCCAAGCATGGTGTTGTTCAATTGACTACAAAACCAAATGTAGAACTGCAGGGACTTATTTGGGGAAGCCACTAGGAAGAATTTTTTTTATGTTAGGTCTTCTGGAACACCAGTCTTGTAACTTTTGTACTGTGGTTTGGCCAGGAATCCTGCAAGCATCCTGCTTAAAGGACCATGCGATGCAGCTAAAATTCAAGAGCTCCCAAAGTGACTCTGACTGTTCATTCACTCTTAATGTTGAAGTTGAAAGGTTTTAAGACAATATTGAGAATCTAGTGCGGAAAGTGGTCCCCAGACCATACAGTACTACATACTGTATTACATATTAGTTTGAGAACAAGTCAATGTAGTATTAAACCTTTGGGAAAGCATGGTGATAGGAATGACTTCAATTATATAATGCCACCTTGCTTATAAAGTCGCTGATAGTGATTGCTACTTCATTGTTCAAGCCTCAAGGTGCCCACGGTTCACAAACAGATTATAGATAGCACTTAAACTGTTTGTCCACTGCTTTACTGATATTGGTGGAAATCACAGAGCTCCATATGTAAGACCCATTTCAGCTTGCCAAATACTTAAATGGATTAGTCTGAGGCTGGCAAGTAAACAGAAGAGTACCAAAACGCTGGTTTCTGGGCTAGTGTTAATTTGAACTGACAGCATTGCTGCAGTCTTAGGAGATAGAAGGTGCATATAAACAAGGAACAAGAGTTGGCCACTCACCTCTTCAAGCCTGCCCTGCCATTCATAAAGTCATACAGCTCAGAAACAAACACTTCGATCCAACCAGTCCATGCCGAACATAATCCCAAATTAAACCAACCCCACCTGCCTGTTTCTGGCCCGTATCCCTCCAAGCCTTTCCTATTCATGTATCTGTCCAAATATATTTCAAATGTTGTAATGGTACTTGCATCGACCACTTCCTCAGGAAGTTCATTCCACCTGTGCACCACCCTCTGTGTTAAACATTTACCCTCATGTCTTTTTTAAATCTCTCTCCTCTCACTTTTTTAAAATGTGCCCTCTAGTCTTGAAATCCCCAATCTAGGGAAAAATCAACTACCATTAACTCTATCTTACCTCTCATTAATTTATAAACTTCTATCAGGTTACCTCTCAACCACCTACGCTGCAGTGAAAAAAAAAGTCCCAGCCTATCCAGCTTTTCTTTATAATTCAAGCCTTCCATACCCAGCAACTTCCTGGTAAACCCTATCCAGATTAATAATATCCTTAATGTAACAGGGCGACCAGAACTGGACACAGTATTCCAGAAGAGGCCTCACCAATGTCCTATACAACCTCAACATGTCTTCCCAACTCCATTCAATAACATGATTGCTGATCTGATTTTAATCTCAATGCTGCATCCCTGATTAACAGTTCCATGGTTCACAGTTCAAACAGGGCAAGTTTGTTGTGTAAGTCCTGGTAATGACAAGGCTTTAATGAGATCGATAATGTTTATTAACACTAGGCAATACCTCACACTATTACTAAAAGTGGTACAATACTAATTCTTACGTTTGGTCATTGTGTAGCTTATTAATTGGAAGCAAACTAAAGAGATTTGAATTCTGTTATACTTCAGTGTTATCCCAGTGTAAAATAGTGTTGACATCACAACACTAATATTTCAAAAAGGCTATGAAAATATGGACTTCTTAAGTAAGTCAGTTCTAACATCGTTAGGAATATGTAGACCTTTGAGGGATGTTCACAGAAAATGACATGTAGTTTCCGTTTTCTTTCTTTAAAAAATCTATTGTTTAAAGTGGAATATTCAGCAATTGCAAGCCAAAATTAGGTTAATTGAAAGATGTTTAATCAATCAGTTTATTTTGAATAATTATTTTCATTCTGGTTAGCATCTGCCTTATTGTGTTTCTAATGCTGAAGGGAATACTAGTCTCTGTGGCACTCAGCAACAGTTAAACAACAATATTGAGAATCCAGTGTGGAAAGTGGTCCCCAGACCATACAGTACTACATACTGTATTACATATTAGCTTGAGAACAAGTCAATATAGTATTAAACCTTAGAGAAAGCATGGTGATAGGAATGACTTCAATTATATAATGCCACCTTGCTTATAAAGCTATATCCTTTTCTTATTCCAAAACATATGAAAGGAGCATATACCAAAAACAACAAAAAAGCATATCTAAACAGCCATCTTTGCTACCAAATACAAAGAGCTTTAAAGGAACTTTTGAAACAGCACAATTAAAATGAGTTTTGTTTATTTATATTTTAAATATAAATTTGTTCCAGGTGAAGCCACTTTTGAACATTGTTTATTGCTTTCTGTAGTGAATTTGGTAATCATCGTTAGGATCTAACAAGTTCCCTTTAGGTCACATGGAGTGACAGATGAGCTGAATACGTAAATTCCACATAGCAGATTTCTTCCAGTTTGAAAGAGAGAGCTTTAAAACACATCAAAGACAAATTTATAGGGGCCTATTCATGGGCAGCTAAAGTGCCCCCTTGTTTCTGGTGATTGGTCCCCAGTTGATAAGCAAATCACCAATAACCTATGTTGCCCAAAACTGTTAAACTGCATAGAGATTGTTACTTGATGGGTGCATCTTGGCAAACTTCCAATAAAGCTGCAACCTCAAAATAGCTCCAGACTCTGCTGCCAGAACAGATGGATAGCTGGGACTTGTTAATAGACCACTCAAAAGTTAAAATCTATCCCAGTGACTTAAAGCACCCAGGTTGTGTTTTATTCTTAAAAGCTAATTTAAATGTTATGCTGAAGACAAAAGTACAAAGTGTCCTGGACAAACTGATCTGCAGGAAGTTCAAGGTAGCTAGTCTGTTTTGCCAAAGTTTCTCATGCATTAAGTACATTCAAATTCAAATGTACAGCTAATGGAAATGAGGATTTCAGGCAGCACTAGATTTGGTGTCAGTGTCCTGATTGGAAATTAATGCTGCTTTGATTTGAAAACAAATCTGGATGTTGCTGAAGTATTTCAAGTATGTCCAATTTCTTAATTCAAATAAACCTTATATGTAGAAGAGGATAAAGGAGAACCTGTTTTAGATCCATTTTATTCGGTAAAGCGAGTAGTCCAGCACTTTCTGTTAAGTAAACCAAAACAGGGCATTCAGAAATATAAGAAATTAGTTTCTCTTAAAATAAAAAAGCTTTAGAATATGGTAAAAAGCTAAGGCTAGGAAAGCAAATAAAATAATTGATCCCTAAAATTCATCACTTTGAACTACAGTATATATATTTCATAGTTTTAAGTGTTTCTAACATTTAGAATGTTGAATTGAGTTTCTAATTCAAGATGGATTTGACATGCGTATTATGGAAAAGGCATGCACAATTTCCTAATTCAGTATTTCTGTTCTGCCTTCATGCTGATCATGTGATCAGTATTATACAGTGCAAAAACATGCTGAAATTAGAAGTGTGACAGATATTTGAGGTCCCTCAGATTGTTTCTCAGTTCCCAGACTGAACCCCTGTCTAAAGTATAGTGCATTTGAAAAACACTAGTCAATTTCTAAGACGCAATAAGAAATCAAAAGAAGGCAGTAGAGAAACATTCCTGATTTATTGTCTTATTAAACTGAACCGCTAAACTCACTTTCACTTTGATGCTCTACTGATCCTCTAAGGATTAATTGCATAGTTATCTACTGAATATTAACCTTGTTACCACCACAGACACAAACTTAAATCAGAACAAAAAATGTACTCTGAGCAGTATAAATTTACAATATGTGAACAATATTCAAATACAGAAATATTAACACAGAACAACTTCTGTATTAATGGCACTGGTTGTAACTTTTCAGACTACTGAAAAGAGGAAATGAGATTGCAAATTTTACCTCACTACATTTATGTTGTTGGATTAAAATTAGGTTTACATGTGTTCATAATATGAGCCAAGTCAAAAAATTTGGCAGGTCTGAAGAAGGGTCATTGGACCCAAAAAGTTAACTCTGATTTCTCTCCATAGATGCTGCCAGACCTGCTGAGATTTTCCATCGATTTGATTTTTTTTGTTTCAGATTTCTAGCACATGCAGTTCTTTTGTTTTTTATATCAGATATAAATAGACCTATGCTGTAGTTGTTTAGGCAAGTTATTTGTGGTTGTTTGAAATCAAACTGTATTTGTGATTAGAAAATCTGTATTCAAGTCACTGTATTAAATGTGTATTATTTATACTGTACCCAAAATATGTGTTGGACCACAAACCTATAAATCTGATTGCTGTTAATGTAATTCAAGTTGTGTGTGTACATACTATCTCTGCTAATGCTTACCCAATGCAGTTCATTGATTTGTGCTTTGCCTAATATTTTCTTTTCAGTTAAGTAATGTGGATAATTGTGGACTTTAGAAAGCTAAACATAAGTGCATTAGTACTGTTTAACTTCACTGATGTGAGCATTGACGTCATTATGGAAGATGTTGTTGATTGTCAATCCCAGCAACCTTGAGGAAACAATGCAAAAGGCAAATCATTGCTGTGATAGTTTAGGTGTAGTGGTGTAATATTTTCCTGACTGCTTTGAGTAAGCTTTCTCTGTAAGGAATAAGTTCTGAAAGGGAACTCTATCTAATTTTAAAAATGGTAAACTCCAGCTGTCCTAGTCCACTGGGATGGCATCATTCATAGAACATAGAAGAATACAGCGCAGTTCAGGCCCTTCGGCCCTCGATGTTGCGCCGATCCAAGCCCACCTAACCTACACTAGCCCACTATCCTCCATATGCCTATCCAATGCCCGCTTAAATGCCCATAATGAGGGAGAGTCCACCACTGCTACTGGCAGGGCATTCCATGAACTCACGACTCGCTGAGTAAAGAACCTACCCCTAACATCTGTCCTATACCTACCCCCCCTTAATTTAAAGCTATGCCCCCTTGTAATAGCTGACTCCATACGTGGAAAAAGATTCTCACTGTCGACCCTATCTAAACTCCTAATCATCTTGTAAATTCCTGGAATGGATGGAAGTCAGATAAGCAGTGGCATGTCCTTGAGTGGGAAGAAATTGAGCAGGTATCCAGGATAATTCCAAAAATATGGTCCGAGGATTCCTTGCCTCCATGGTTTTTATTTCCTACCTTTACCTTCATGTTTATACGGGTTACATGAGCCATTCCTGGTCAGTCAATATCTAATATGGTGGACGATTTGCTTTCTGATCCCTTGCTGCTGCCATCAAATAGAGATGATAAGTCATCTAATGTCCTATCATGTCTCCTGGGCTAATGGGCCTAACTATCCATCTGTTTGAGATTGAAAACTTCGCATGTCATAGCAGACTGTGGCGTGGTAAGTTGGTGCAGCAGGTACCATAGGCATTTACGCAAAAATAACTTCAGTATACCATTCTTAACAGAAGTGTAGAGTTCCAGTTTATGAATAGAAGTGATATTAATTTGTCAATTTAGAAGTATTTATTTTGGTTATCACTTTCCAGGTTTTATAACAGTTTAGCTCAATGTCAGCCCATAAAATGTTAATTACAGTGCCCCGGGTATTGAGTTTGGGAACCATGTTAATGGACTAGGATGTTCATTTTGGAATTCTGTAAAACTTTCTTTGCTTTTCCATTACTATACTTGATATGGATTTCTTCGAATAAATTTCATTAAAACATCGGTTGAATGTACAGACTTTTAGTGCTTTTCACCTGGAATCATAATTCAAACCACTCAGTAGATCAGATGAGCAGACAATATCCTGCATTTCACATGTTTAGATGGTTTCAGAATGTTTCAATTTTGCTAATTTTTTTCAACCTCCACATGAAAGTAGGAACTACAACAATCAAGGAGGAAGATTGAAGAAATCTACCAAAACCCTGGATATTTTAATCTGCTAGTTAGTTGTGCTCCCTCCCAACCACGGTAGATCATTGTACTGATTCTCTCTCTACCCCATTGATAAAATATCCAAATCTATAATGTCAAGTAGAAACTGATTTAAAAAGTGGTTTATGTATTCATCAGTTTTTATTTATCAGAATACATTCAGCCTCCAGTGTCCTGAGAGGAATCTTGTTGAAATGTATTCAGTTTAAACTTTCATGGACATTAGATGGCTTGTGTGCCATCACATACACACATTTGTTTCAGTTTACAATTTCTCCAGATTTAGTTCAGACAGATCTGTGTTATCATCAAGGGTGGGGTTGCACACACACAATCTCCTCCAGCAATATTAAACTTTTGAAACTTACGTGCCTCCATCAAGGGAACAGGAGTATGCTATTCAGCCCATCATTCAATGTCTTTTTCTCCCCCCCACACTATCCCTTTACATCACTGATATTTGGGAACCTGTCAGTTTCTACTTTAAGTATACTCAATGACTGATCTTCCATAGTCCTTTAGGTTAGAAAATTCCAAAGATTCATAATCTTCAGTAAAATAAATTTTCTCCAACCAGGGGAACATCTTACCTGAATCTATCCTGTGAGTATTCTGTAAGTCTCAATGAGATTACCTCTCATCTTTTGAAATTCTTGAGAACACAGGCCTAGTTCTCCTGATTTGTCAGTATATGGCAGTCCTACTATCTCACAATCAAGTAAGGTGAATCTTTACCATGCTTCTTCTATGGTAAAGAAATCAAAATTACACACTGTACTTCTGGTGTGGTCTAACTCAGGTTCTGGACAATAGAAGGAAGACTTCATTTACTCCTGTAGAGTCACAGAGGGGTATAGCACAGAAACAGGCTCTAAGGCCCAACATGTCCATGCTGACCAAGTTTCCTAAACTGAACTAGTCCTCTTGCAATTAAGGTCAACACTTCATTATTCTCCCGAATTACTTTCCTGGATGTTAGCTTTCTGTGACTTACTGACAGGACAACCTTTATATATTTTGCATTCCAATTTCTTACTTTTAAAACAACATCCTGCACATTTGTTCCTCTTACCAAAGTGGATAACCTTACAGTTTCTCAAGTTGTATTCCATTTGCTATGTTCTTGCTGATACACTGTCTGTACATATCCTCTTGAAGTTGCTTTACATTTTCCTCACAGTACACATCTTGGCTTTGTCTTAACTATGCACTTGGAATATATTACATTTGGTTCCCATATCTAAATTATTGATAGATATTATGACCATTTATGCCAAAGTATTGATCCTAGTGGTACCCCTGCAAATGTAAGAATGACCTGTTATTCCTACTGTCTGTTTTCTGTCTGTTAGCTAATCCTTAATCCATAACAATACAGTACCTCCCATCCTGTCTGCTTTACTTTTGAAACAACCCCCCATTATCAATTCTGTTGGCAACATTCTCAAAAAAAGTCCAGCAGTTTCATTATTTCTATTTCACAAATCCATACTGATTACATCCTTTGTAATCAATTCTCACATTTCCCTTAGGTTGATATAAAGCTGTCTCTAGTTCCCTATTTTCTCTCTCCATTCCTTAATTAATGGTGGGCGACAAGGGATTCAAGATGACAGCAATCTGATAGGTTTGCCTTTCTGGGTCTGCACCACAACCCAGACAAAGTAGCGCTTTACCCTCTCTTTACTAGCCATGTTTGTAAAAGTCAGCAATTTTAAGTCCCCAGAATCTTTGTACATTATTCTTAGCAATCAGGGAAGATGACTAAAGGTAAAGTGCTGCATAGATCACAACAAGCAGGGCATCCCCCCTGCAGCAATGGACACACCCCCAGCCACAACGTCAACCTCCACAGAAGCTCCTTTGAACTTAACTGAACAGCAGAGCCTGGTTTTGGAGTTTGTTAAACCTGAGAGAAGATCGAATTAGCAATGGCAGAGACCTGGACCAGGCTGAAACCAATCTCGTCCATGTGGCAAAAGCATGAGCCAAGGGATCCAACGTCTCAGCCAGCGCATGGAGGAGGTGGAGCAGCAGGCCGCAGCTTCAGACATCGTGGCAGAATCCTCGGTGAGTCAGGTTCAGGCCCTGGAGAAGCAGGTACAGGCCTTAGTGGAGCAGGTCGACGACCTCGAAAATAAAGGTCGGAGGAAGAACATCCGTCTTATTGGGCTGCTGGAATGAGAGCAAGGGGATCGGGCAGTCAGCTTCTTTGAGCAATGGCTCATGCAGTTCTTGGGACTGGAAGCTGAGGCAGCCCGGGTACGAGTTGAGGGGGGTCACCAGGTCACCCGGATTGGACTAGCATCCCTGCCCAGTCCAAGTTTGATTTCAGTATTATAGAGACAAGTAAATGGTATTGGAAGCTTCCAGAACAATGGGGAAAGATCCATCGGCCCTGATCTACAAAGGACTGAAAATTATGTTCTTTCAGGACTTTTCTGCTGTTGAGATCCGCAAGAGGCTGTAAGGTACCCAACAGTGTTACGTTTCAGCCATAGAATGTCCGTGCATATTTTTGATTCATCAGAAAAGGCAAAGGACATCCTGGACACTTTAAAATAGACTGGCTGGTTCAAGTAATATGCACAATAGTGTTTCCTTTGTTTACTTGGTTTTGCTCCTTTAATATATGGGGGTCTTTTCTTTCCTTTTCATGCTTTATTATTTCCTTTTTTTCTTTTTCTTGGTTTGGGGCATTTCTTTTATCAGTAATAACTGTGGTCGATGTATGGGTGGGATGGGTTGTGTGCCCACTTCTAAATTCCTTGTTTATAAGATACACGTATTGCTCGCTTCTGTTTTGCCTGGGTTTAGGGCACAGCTTTAGCTAGAAGGAGCCATGGAGGTGTTCGTGGGTAGTGTGAGTGCCCCCTATGGGCAAGGGGGAAAGCCTCCTATTATCTGTTTTTTTGTGTTGGTTTACTATAGGAGTATTATTTAGAAGTTTTGCTTTGGTCGTTTTTGTGGTTGTGTTTTCTAGATTATATGAATCTTTTACTGTTTCCATTCAGTGTATTATGAGTAGGATTCTTCCTCTTGGGGCATTACGGGCTGTTTCAGATGGTGATGACTAGTTACTCATTTAAATGGTGCACCTGGAATATTAAGGGAGTCACTCAACAATTAAGAGAAAGAAAATACTTCCGAGTCTTAGAAAAAAGAGGGATGATATCACAAGATGCTTAACTAGATGATGAGAAGCATTTAAAGTTACAGCAGGGAGGGTTCGTTTGGGTGTTTTTCTTGTCTTTTCATTATAAAAGTAGGGAGTAGCTATACTTAATCAGAAGAGTCTCCCATTTCAGCTGTTAGACCAAATTAAGGATTAATATGGGTGGTTTGTGATCCTCAAAGCTCTAATACATGGGGAGGAGTTCAGTATTTTGAATGTTTATTGCCCCCTTGGCACACCAGCTTAAGTTTTTAACGAATGCACTTTCCAGGTTGATGGCCCTTGGAGTGTGCCGCATGATTATAGAGGGAAACTTCAATCGTCTTCTGGACCCTGAGGTAGACAGGATGCCCCGGGGTCTCCCAGGCACCTCCCCACAATCCAAACAACTGGTGGACTTGGGTGGGGAGATGGGGCTGGTAAATGTGTGGAGATGTCTTCACCCTGAGGCTCGGGATTTTACCTTCTCCAGTCCACACAATTGCCACCCAAGAATTGACATGGTTTTTGCCCGACCAGCCTTTTTGGATTCGTTACTGTCCTTTAGAATTGGGAACATAGTCATGTCTGACCATGCAGCAGTGTATGTATTTGGAGGTTAAGGCCAGAGGTAATGGGACAGGCTTGCGGCATTGGCGCATGAATCTTTTTCTCCTGAAGGACAGCTTATTGAGTACTTTTCACAGGAATTTAACATTTTCTGGGATATTAATTTAGGTATGGCTAGTGACCCATTGGTGCTCTGGGAGACTGCCAAGGGGTTTGATTATTTTTTTACACGATGACCTGGAAGCGGCAGAGGGGAGAACAACAGCGTATGCTTGATGCCAAGTTGAAGGTGGCAGCTGCGATGACATACTTTGATAGGCCATCTGTTACCAAGTAGCTGTGGATTATAGCCCTCAGGGCTGCTCTGAAATCTTCGCTCACCCAGACAGCAAAGAGGGAGATCTCCTTGAGGCTACTCGAGTATGGTGATAAGCTGGGTAGATACCTGGCATATCTGACCAAGAAGATGAATGCCCCCTCCCCCAAATCTATCACATCCATTAGAGATGATACTGGTATTCTCACTTGTGATTCCAAAAAGATTAATGTGGCATTTAGGAAATTCTATTCTGAGTTGTATCGATTGGAGGGCTGTGAGGACAGTTTTGTGAAGATTGAATCTTTTTTTGAGAACTTGGACCTTCCAGGTGTAACTTCAGAGCAGGCGTTCCTTTTGAATGTTCCTCTGACAATCCAGGAGATACAGGCGGTGGTGAGGTAGCTCCAGAGCGGTAAAGCGCCCGGCCCAGATGGATTTCAGAACCAGTTTTATAAGGAGTTCATAGACATGCTGGGCAGGCCAATGGATATGTACAATTATTCGTACAGTCAGGACTGCCTCCCATTGTCTCTGAGAGGAGCCAATATCTCCCTTATTCTGAAGAGAGGGAAAGTCCCCAAGGACTGTTGTTTCGTAAAGGCCCATCTCGCTGCTAAACGTGGATTTTAAAATTCTGTCGAAAATATTAACGCTGAGGTTGGAGAAAGTATTGCCTTCTATTGTAAAGGAGGACCAGGCAGGTTTTATTAAACGTCGCAGGTCCTCTAACAACATTAGAAGAGCACTGAACATGGTCCAGATGTGTCAGTAGGGGTTGAGTTCGAGCTAGGTAGTCTCCCTAGACGCAGAAAAAGCGTATGACTGAGTGGAACGGCTATACCTTTTTTATCTCCTGGAATGGTTTAGTCTTTGGGGCGGCAGTCGGGGGGCACGGTTTCGCCAGGTGAGTGGCAGTATTATATAATGATCCTAAGGCAGCGGTTATCTCCAATAGCATAAGGTCTGACAATTTTAGTATTGGTAGAGGTAGCCAGCAAGGATGCCCTCTCTCACCGCTGCTGTTTACATTAGTGATTGAGCTGTTAGCAGAGGCCATCCTGAGGGACTCCAATGTAGTTACTCCAGAGATAGGGTCAGGAGGACAACACCCTTTATGCAGACAACACACTTCTTTTTCTATCTAAGCTGACAATATCTGTGTTTTGTTTAATACAAAAGGTTAATTTATTTGGCTGTTTCTCAGGATATGAAATTAACTTCATGAAATTGGAGGCCATACCCGTGGGGGATCTTGTGGGAGTACCCGAACTTGAAGGTGGAATCCGATTCCCTTTCAGATGGTCACAGGGAGGTTTTCTATATTTAGGCATTTTTGTTACTCTTGCCTTTGATCAATTATGTAAAGCTAATTTTGTGCACTTGCTGGAGAAGATCAGGCAGGACCTTCAGTGTAGAGAGGCTCTACCAATATCTTGGTTGGGTAGAATAGCTCTCGTCAAAATGAATGTTCTTCCTCATTTATTACGTCCCATGTGAATGCTCCCTCTGATGCTACCTAGGCAAGTGTTACAGAGATTTAACAGTTGGCTTGGTTCTTTCATCTGTTGTCACAGGAGACCTCTTATTAAAGCTTGTTGAACTGCAACTTCCACAGGGGATGGGAGGGAGTGGACTTTCCAGGTTTCAAGAAATATTAGTTAAGTTCCCTATTATCCTATATGAATGATTGTGCTTGCCAGGACCTGTGGTCAATATGGCTGGACATTGAGGCCACCCAGGCAAAATGCCCCTTTATTAATTTGTTGTTTATGGATGAAGACTGTCACGGAGAATTGCAGCAAACCGATTGTTCTTAACATGGTTAAAGCATGGGGAATAGTGCGACAAAACAAGGGCAATTTATATAAAACTTCCCTTTTTACTCCTATAGTAGAAATGCCAGGATTTCGGCCAGAATCGATGGATTCTGGCTTTAGGTTCTGGGAGTTGAGAGTAGTCTCCTGTTTGGGAGACTTATTTGGGGAGGCGGTCATAATGTTTTTTGATCAGCTGAGCCAGAAATATGAATTGTCCAACAGGGACTTCGTTCATTTTTTTCAGATCAGGAACTTTATACAGAAAAAGACTACATTACTGGTTAATCCCTATAATTCTGATGTGGAGAGGAGAGTACTTTGGTCCACAGGTACTCTCTCAATCAGTACTCTCTGCCATTTACTAGGAGATAGTGTCCCAAAGGAGATTGAACGGCTGTGTGGGATCTGAACTCAGGAATTGGGGATAGAGATCTTGTCAGAGGCATGGGAGGATATTTGGGAGAATGTGAGGAAGATTTCAATTTGTAATAGGATGCAGACTATGCAACTGAAGGTTTTCCTCAGGGTCTATTTGGCTCTGGAGTGGCTTGCGAAATTTGAAAAAAGGAATGTCCCCAGTGTGTCCCAAATGTCAAACAGATATTGGTGCTCTTACTCATTGCTTGTGGTCATGCCACAAGCTTAGTAGGTGTTGGGAAGCTATAGTAAATGTTTTAGAAGGGATCTTGGGAACTGAGGTCAAGGTAGATGTGGTGTCCCTCCTCTTGGGTCTGCTGAATTTGCCCTCTTTAGATATGCATGGGAAAAAAACTGTTTAATATTCTTACATATTGTGTGAGGAAGAACATTCTGATGAGCTGGATCTAGGAAAATCCCCTAGGACCTTCAGGATGGGGCAGGTTAATTATGGAACATGCCCACTTTGACTTTCTTACAAGTATGGTGCACTAGAAAATAAAGCCTTTTTGTACCACATGGTGGCCTTTCTTGAACCATACCGATGCAGACTTGTCAGCCATGTTGACTAGGGCCTTTGTGTAGCCACGAAGACTGGGCCTGGCGGGCCAGGGACCCTGAGAGGAAGGATCCCGAATAAATACGGGTATGCTGATGCTCCCAATGATGGGGAGCTTTGGTGGGGCTGCGCTGAGTAATGTAATTTAATTTATTTCAACCTAATTTAATTTAACTTCTTTTGTTTAATTATTTATTGAATTGTAGTATGAGTAGATTTTTAAAATTTGTTTTGTCGAGTAGTAGTTAGCTTATTGCAATTATTGTTACTACTATAAGTTGGTTATACTATTTTTCTTGTAATTTTATAAAAAATTAAAAATCATTTTCAATAAAAAAAATTAGTGGGGTGACAGTTGCTACCCTCCAGTCTGCAGGAACCTTTTCAGAATCTCAAGTATTTTGAAGTTGATCACCAATGTATTCACTACCACCAAGGGATACATCTGGGATGTAGAATATCAGGTCCTCGGGACTTACCAATCTTCAATATCATTAATATCTCCAATCAAACATGCTTACTCAAACTCATTTTCTTCAATTCCTCATTCTCCCAGTCCCTTGGATCTGCAGTTCTGGGAGATTCCTTGCAGACAGCCAGAAAGTAATCTTTTAGTTGGTCTGCCATTTCTCTACTCTCCATTATAAATTCACCTGACTGCCTTTAATGGACCCACATTTCTCTTTGCTAAATAATACCATTTCATCCATCTATAGAAGCTTTTAAAGCTCATTTTTACATTTCCTGCTACTGAAGAATTATTTGTGTTCAAATTTGTCTAGATTCAAATCAGCTTAAAAAGTAAGATATTTGCAATTAATTAATCAATTTCCATTACAGAATGGTCAGTGAGTCACAAAATATGTGCTTTGATATTCAAACTAAAGAATTTTCTGCTTTGGCAATGTAGTCTGTTTTTACATAATCAAACGTAGCAACTAATTTATCCAATAGCAAGATGCCAAAATCAGCACGTGACATGGATGACCAATTTTATGTGATACTGGCTGAGGGAGCAAGATCAATCACTGTTTCAGGAGAAAATCTGCCTCTTTCAGTTATGCCATTTGATCACGTTGAACTGGACAGGCAGCTAGGCCTCAGATTAATATCTCATCCAAAACGCAGCAACTCCCATCCCACACTGCTCAACAAAAAGGCTTGTGAGAAGTGAGGATATCTGTTGAGATTGACCACTCCAATCTCACCACAATATTGCCAGCTGTAATTTTAGCTCATGGCTTTTGGGAGGAAGGTGATGGATGCAAATGTTAAACAGAGCACCAATGATATCTATTGAAAGCTGACCCCCTGATTGCAGGAGTCATCCATGCACCATATAATGGAAGGCAGATGCTGATTAGAATAGAATCAGGAAGTTAATTATTGTGGGGGCCGGGAGCGCTCATTTGGCATTTGACTTGGACAGGAATTTTGAGGTGATGGCAATCCCATATGCCTGCTGTCCTTGGACCTGATAGTTTGATGGAGAAATCTTCACAAATCTTGTAGGTGGTACACATTGTGGTGGAGATGGAGATTTTGTGAGTGTGGAGTCTGACTTTCCATAAATGAACACAATTTTGTGGCCATAATAGGAGTGGAAAATGCTGGAACAGCAGATTAGTACTGTACAAGAAAAAAAGTTTAATGTTTCACAAATTCCTTTGAGTTATTAATAAGTCTATGGCCTACATTTTTGCTCATGAGTCAGGAGAGCAAAATTGGAGCAATCATAACCCAGGAAAACATGCCATAGGTTTCAGTGGATGTTGTGCCCACTGAAGCCTTAAGGCAGCCAAGGGACCTCAAGTGTGTCGATGGATTGCGGGTATGTCCCACCCTCCGTTCTCTGGGACTGTTTCACAGTTGTGATTAAAATCACCCTCTAGCCTTCAAGACCCCACACTCTGTGCACCATCCATGCCATTTCATGGTCTCTGTCCATGCCCCACTTCCCTCATGTCTCAGTACTAATTTATTATCCTCTATCCACATACCTCCTGATACCAATCTATGCCTCCCACTCAGTATTCCCTCTAAGCTGCAGGTTCCTATGAGATCCTGGTTGCCAATGCATTGCCATCCAGTTTGGCACATTGCTGCAGTTCACAATCTCTGAAGCCTGCCTTACACCAACTGACCCAGTTGACCTTGGGTAGCTTCCACAGGAACCATGCTGAGATAAAGTTCTCCAATGTCTATTCATGAATTTACATTTTCAAAACAAAACTTCATAGATAAAGTAAGCCATTTTACATGTAATTTCCTCAATTCCTTATAAAAGCAAGCTTTTGTATTCCTAGTCCTACTTCAAAGAATTTTGAACATTAATAGGTATGTGGTGGTACATTGATAATGTCACTGGACTGCTTATACCAGATTAATGCTTTCAGGATTTAGGACAAAATCCCATAATGACAGCTGGTACAAAGTAAATGAATAAATCTTGAATATAAAGCTGGTGTCAGTAATGGTAGCTCGAGATCACCAATGAGTTGTTGTTAAAGCAAACCTACTTTACTAATGTCCTTTTGGAAAAGCAATCCTTTTTAACTAATGTGACTCCAGATCCACGGCAATGTGGCTCATTCTTAATTGTGGCTGAAAATGTGTTGCTGGAAAAGCGCAGCAGGTCAGGCAGTATCCAGGGAACAGGAGAATCAACGTTTCGGGCATAAGCCCTTCTTCAGGAATGCCCGAAACGTCGATTCTCCTGTTCCTTGGATGCTGCCTGACCTGCTGCGCTTTTCCAGCAACACATTTTCAGCTCTGATCTCCAGCATCTGCAGTCCTCACTTTCTCCTCATTCTTAATTGTCCCTGGCAAAAGCGTTTCAATGCCAGGTAGGGATGGGCAATCAATGAAAGTCTTGTCACTGATGCCCACATCTTAAAGAATAATAATTGACAAACTGTGAACTGACAGATATCCAACTGAATTGTAGATTCCCTACAGTGTGGAAACGGCCCTTTGGCCCAACAAGTCCACACCGACCCTCCGAAAAGTAACCCACCCAGACCCATTCCCCTACCCTATTGTCTGACCAATGCACCTAACCTATAAATCCCTGAACACTACGGGCAATTTAGCAAAGCCAATCCACCTGACCTGCATATCTTTGGATTGTGAGAGAAACCAGAGCACCCAGAGGAAACCCACGCAGACACGGGGAGAATGTGCAAACTCCACACAGTCACCTGCAGCTGGAATCAAACCTGGGTCCCTGGCGCTGTGAGGCAGCAGTGCCAACCACTGAGCCACTATGCTGTCCCTGTGAGAATGATATATTGTGAAATCTCATACAATGCTAATCCTTTAATAATAATCATTAGATTTATCTGAACAGACAAGAGTGAAATGGCTGGATTGCTTTGTTGTAAAATAAAACACGCCACCTCGAAGGACAACAGCAGCAGGTGCAGGGCAGTTCCAGCACAGGGGGGCCTCACACTATTCTGACTTGTACCTATGTCATTCCTTATACCTATACCACATGGACTGCTGTAGTTCCAGAATGTAGCTCATCACCACTTTCTCAAGGGCAGTTAGGAATAGGAAGTAAATCCTGGTCTAGCCAGCAAAGCCAAGTTAGCATGATAAAATAAATGGCTTTCTTCAAATATTTAAACAGCAGATTGACAGCTTCAATGAGCTTGACAGTTCCATTGAATGTATCCACTTTTAGGCACAACCGTGTATACTTTTAACATTTCCCAAGTGCACTTGATCTCTCTCAAAGGCACCTGACCTCATTCACTGGTAATCTGAGACTACAACTGAAGGGGTACCTTACCTCTCCAGATAAGCCATTTCTTTGCCATATTTGGATCTGCCCCAATCGGTCTAATGTGCACAAATCGTACTTTCCACTCCTTCAGATAAATCAAACCAGATCAGCTGCACTTTAAAATATGCAGCAACCTCTGTGAAATGGGCATGCCCCAAGGTGCACCCAGGCCTCCTTGCCCACCCCCCACCCCCTGTATAAATGGTACGGTCTGGTGAGGTGGGATATCTTGACTTCTGGCTGGGATATCCAATGCTATTTCAGCTGAGCAGGGATTTTAGCCTTTCCCATCTGTGCATAAATTCCAGCCTCAGTCTGAATATAAAAACTGTGAGTTTTTGTTGCTCCAGATTGGGATCATAGTTAGGGCAATTCCTGGATGCACAAACCTGGCTTGGGAAAAGCTAATTTAGCATCCACCTGGTGTAGAGGTGGGCTGGACAGAGAGCTGATCTCAGTGCCTTTGCACTCTGCAGCTGTGGAAAACAAAAAAAAAACAGGTCTCCACTCCTCACATCCCTCAATCACATGAAAACAGGAATATATATTCATTGCTACACTTCAAAGTGCTTCAGCATTTGGGACTCTTAACCAAATTTTTGACAGAATCCCCATCTTTACCAATCCAAAAGGCCATTTGCCCTCTTTCCCAACAGGACACATGACCTTCCCCAAGAGGGTGGAAAAAAGTGAGGACTGCAGATGCTGGAGATCAGAGTCAAAAAGTGTGGTATTGGAAAAGCACAGCCGGTCAGGCAGCATCCGAGGAGCAGGAGAGTCGATATTTCAAGCAGAACCTGATGAAGAGCTCGTGCTCGAAACGTTGATTCGCCTGCTCCTCGGATGCTGCCTGACCGGCTGTGCTTTTCCAGCACCACACTCTTCCCTAAGAGGGTGCTGTGTCTCTCCAAAGAACTTGGAAGTTTAGACCTTACCCTACCAAATCTAACATGGGCAAATTGTGTCCTGGACATCCAGCTAACAAACCACAGAAATGGCCCAAAGTTGCTACAGTTTAACTGTGGTGTTGCCTTTGTGAATCACAGGAGTGTAAATTACAATGCACCCTCATTCTCCCAACCCCCTGGTGAAAATGGCAGGGTTCGGGGATGGCACTCGTACAATCTGAAGCCATTTGGTTTACTACAGTAGGAAGCCTGTCCATTGATGCACCTCTCTGCTGTGAAATGATCACAGATTTGGCAGCAAATCTGAACTGAAGCAGTGCAATAATCAGTATTCCTTCCTGTTATAAAGGGGAAATTGACACCTCTCTGATAATTAAAACTGAAACACCCAGAGAGGAGCATCTTGCCTTGTAATCTGATAAAGCATTGTGACAAGGGATATAACCTACCTCATCACCCCCCAATCTGTTATAAAGGTATGGTTAAATGAAGTGAAATCCTTTTACTCACTCAACAAGTAACAACTTATTTATCTAACTTCAACAGTGAACAAACTAACAGAATTCCTAACAAGCTGAATAATGAGTCCCTAGATTAGATTCCCTATAGTATGGAAACAGGCCCTTCAGCCCAAGTCCACACCAACCCTCTGAAGAGTAACCCATTCCCTATATTTACTCCTGACTAATGCACTTAACACTATGGGCAATTTAGCACGGCCAATTCACCTGACCTGCGGGAGGAAACCCACACAGACACAGGGAGAACTTGCAAACTCCACAAAGACAGTCACCCAAGACAGGAATAAAACCCAAATCCCTGGTGCTGTGAGGCAGCAGTGCTAACCACTGAGTCACCGTGCCACTAACTGCTACTTACTCCCTAACTGAACTAAATTCTATCGGTATGCTGTTACATTAACACAGACCCCACTTTTTACAAATCCAAATAATAAGAAAACAATAAATTAAAACTTAGTCTCAAAGTTTACACAGAATGGATCCTCTGGAATGTTCCACTTCCTCGCCACTGAGAGTGTGAAGATTTATCTCTTCAGATGGCAGTTGGCTCTCCCTAAAATTTTCAAAAACCCTTTTTTAATATACCCACTATAGCACATCAAATTCTTATAATATGATTGGTTTTAGGTTGTCAACAACATCAGATTTAAATTCAATAGGCTTTCAGTGTCTAGAGCCACTAATTTGAATTCAAATTAGTGGTCAAAACATCAAAGCAAGCCTAAGGTATCTAATCATAAAGATAATTGAAATGTTTCCATTTTAGAACTATCTGTATATCTACAGCTGCTTGCAGAAACATTTATGTATGTCCAAGCTTTGAAAAGCACTTTATCTCTTAAAGGGACCACACAATTTTCTCCACTATCATTATTACCAACAAATGCTAACTTCCTGTCATTTAATTCATGAGTACTCTATACAACTTCATGACACTGCCAAAACATAATTACATCTACCAAGTTAAAAATTGACCTCACAGCTTTGATCAGCACACCCTTAAGCCCATGTACTTTAAAAGAATGAATTAATTTTATGAAGCTGACTCAGATGATTTCCAAAATCTGATTACCCACCTATTAGTTGAACCAAGGTGTTCTAGTGGAGCAATGAGTTAAAGTATACTTTGGTGAATATACAGGCGATCACATATCATCATTACATCCTTGAGACATGGATGTCACAAGTAGCAAGACATTGACATGGGAGTGGCTGGGGTGGTGTCCTGATCTGGCCTTAATGTTTCCCGCCCCCCCAACCCTAACTCCTCTTCATCAGGCTCTGATTTCAACAGCCCCAGGAATGTGCAGGGCCAGGTGATTCTATGACACAGAAACTAGATGAGTTGCATTAACTCTCCCCTATCTTTTCCACCCTCTTCCCAGTGAACTCTGATGAAAAGTGAAAACACCATTCAACTCATTAAAATCACTTCCACCTCAAACACAGAACAACTTTCCCTATGTAAAGCAATGTCCCAAACTCCAGCGGTCTTCCCTCCAGCCCCAAAGACCACCAAAGATGACAAATGTCCACAGAAATGTTTCCAACCACTAACAGGACCAGGTAGTCTGTGGTAATATCTAAGATTACTGTCTGTATATTTCACCCTGACCTGTTACGTTCCACAGATGGCATTCCCACACTCAAACTATCATGTTCTACAGAGTACTTCATGAACATCTATACTTATCCTTATGACCTTTTGAAAAGCTCTCAACTCAAATTTCAGGATAATTTATATTTCTTATGAAATCACATCACTACTCTATGGGTTAAGTAATTTCTATTAACTTGTGAGCTCATTGCTGGTTAGTTTTATATGCCAGCAACCCCTAAATTGTAACATCCTAATGTTTGTATTATCCCTGTTAATTGAGATTTCAAAACACATCTCAATCATTTCAATTTGAGGTAAACACCCCAAAAACATCCAGAATAAAACTTCAACTTGTCCGCATTGGAACAACACAGCCAACAGTTAAAATAGTTACTATTTTTCAATCCAATTTTATTGCTATTGGCTTTAGTAGTGGATACAATGGTGCTAAAGCTCGCATTTATTGCCTTTTCCTAATTACCCTTAAACAGAGTGGCTTCCTGGGGTCATTTCAGAGGCAGTTATGAGTCAGCCATATTGCTGTGGGTCTGGAGTCACATGTAGGCCAGACCAGGTAAAGATGGCAGATTTCTTTCCCTAAAGGACATTAGTGAGCCAGATGGGTTTTTACAAGAATTAGAGAGAGGTATAATGGATAACCGTGAACCATTGTACTGAGTGGAGAAACCACATGGTTTCCCACTTAAATCAGCATCAATCTGACAGGACAAAGTGACCATTCTCATAAAATGAGAATAACCAAATGCTCTAAAAGCTACCTTGCTGGTGAAGAAGGGTCACTGCACTCGAAATGTTGGACTCTGTTTTCTCCCAGATGTGCTGCCTGACCTGCTGAGTTTCTCCAGCACTTTCTGTTTCCAATTGTGTCAGCAATTTGCTTGTTTTCTTCAGAGCAAGGAAGGTTGAGGGGAATTTTTTTTTAAATTCCTACCTTAACTAAGCCGGTCATGAAAGAAAAGCAGTCTCCACTAGCTAATGGTATAAGGGCTAGGAAACACAGACTTAAGGTTCAGAGTGGGTGGGTGTGTGCAAATGGTAAAAGCAAATGGTATAGGACATTTAGAACCAATAAATTTCTAGAGTTTGGTGGAAGGACCAGACTGAATTAATTGTTCTATGGACTGATCCTTCTGTGTGTCATTACCCCTCTATGCAGGCTCAGTAAACCCAAACTGTGTGAAGCTTGTGAATAATTTCAGGAAAGGTCTGTATCGACACAAGGTATTTTAAGAGAAATGGGTGAAACAGATACTTTTGTTGATTTGATTTGATTTATTTATTATCACGTCACTAGGTACAGTGAAAAGTTTTGTTTTGCGTGCAGTGTGGACAGACCATACCATACAACGATCATGTGGTGATAGAACAGAGCAAAAGTGGGTACTGCTGATGCTGGAGATCAGAGTCAACGTTAGAGTGGTGCTGGAAAAGCAGGTCAGGCAGCATCTGACGAGCAGGAAAATCGATGTTTCGGGCAAAAGCCCTTCATCAGGAATGAAGGGCATCCTCAGGCCTGCCTGACCTGCTGCTTTTCCAGCACCACTCAAATCTTGACTCTGATGGAACAGAGCAAGGAGTATAAAGTTATGGCTGCAGAGGTGCACAAACACCAAGATCGACATTAGATTTGAAATTTGGGAGGTCCATTTGGAAGTCTAATAATGGCAAGGAAGAAGCTGTGCTTGAACCTGTTCGTAACTTACTCTCATCCCAGGACTGGAAGATATGAGCACCTGTTTATGATCACCTCTTCCCTAGAACTCAGTCATGTATGAGCTAAATGTGTAAACCTGTGAGGATGATGGAAATTATTCGCAGTCCCTCAGTTTGAGGATGCTGTCTATTCACTGTTGGCAGTTTCAGCCATGGGGTTCCACTGAACTGAACAAGGCCAATACTCAACGGGTAAAACTTTGAGCCCAGGAGGGAGTGGGACCTGCAGAGCAGGATTTGTTTATTTCTCTCTCTCTCTCACTGTTGCCCATGACCTCATCATTGAGGCTGAATGTAAGATGCAGCGAGGTGAGCAAGTTGTTACCATTCTGGATGATCGGAAGCAGTTTGTTTCCCATCATTAATGTCCGTGCTGCCATGCTCCAAGGAGAGCACCACCAGGTCTCTGAAGATTCTCTTTGTTCTTCTCGAAACACTGGCCACTTGAGAGTCCAACAGTGGGAATGAGTCTTTTTTTCTTAATTCATGGGATGATGGCATCACCAGACCAACATTTATTGCCCATCTGTAATTTCATTTCCGAAGGTGGTGGTGAGCTGCTTTCTTGAGCTGCAGCAGTTCCTGCGGAGTCAGATCATCCACAATGTTGCAAGGAAGGGATTTCCAGGATGTTGACCCAGGAACACTGAAGGAACGGTGATATATTTCCAAGTCAGGATGATGAAGGGCTTGGAGGGTAATTTGCAGATGGCTGTGTTCCCATGTATCTGCTGCCCTTGTCCTTCCAGAATCACAAGTACATACGGGGCAGTTTGGTAGATGGTAGAATTGGAAGGTCTGTTTAAGGAGTTTTGTGTTACTGTGGTGTATCTTACTGTAACACTGTTACAATTAAGTGTTGGTAGTGGAGATATTGGATGGTTATGGATGTGGTGCCAATCAAGTGGGCTGTTTTGTCCTGGATGGTGTCAAACTTCTTGAGTGTTGTTAAAGTTGCACCCAGCCATGCAAGTGGGGAGTATCCCATTTCACTCCTAACTTGTGCCTTGTAGATGATAGGCAGGTTTTGGAGATTAAGGAAGTGAGTTACACCGTATAGAATTCCTAGCTTCTGACCAGTTACTGCTGCCACAGTACTTACATGACTAGTCCAGTTCAGTTTCTGGTCAATGGTAATCTCTGGGATGTTGATAGTAGAAGATTCTGTGATGGTAACACCATTGAATGACAAGGTACGATGATTATATTCTCTCTTGTTGGAGATTATCAACACCTGGCATTTCTGTAGCATGAATGTTACTTACCTCTTTTCCACCCAAGCCTGGATATTGTCCAGGTCTAGCTGTATTTGAACATGGGCTGCTTCAGTATCTGAAGAGTCATAAGTGGCGGTGAACATTGTACAACCATTGGCGAACATCCCCATCTCTAACCTTGTGATGGAGGGAAGGTTATTGATGAAGCAGCTGAACATGGGGGCCTAGGACACTATCCTGAGGAACTCCTGCAGAAATGTCTTGGAGTTGAGCTGACTGACCTCCAACAACCACCACCATCTTCCAATGTGCCAGGTTTGACTCCAACCAGAAGAGAGTTTTCCTCAAGATTCCCACTGGTTCTAATTTCAGGAAGAATCCTTGATGTGACATTTGATAAAATGCAGCCTTGATGTTCAGGGCAGTCACTCTCACCCCACCACTGGAGTTAAGCTCTTTTACACATGTTCAGACCAAAGATGGAATGAGATCAGTGAGCTGGTAGAATCCAAACTGAGGGACAGCGAGCAGGTTATTCCTTTGCAAGTGGCCACCAACGACCTCTTCCATTGTGTGCGAGTGATCGAGAGTAATATTAATGTGATAGTGACTGTTAGTACTTCAATACAGAGTGTGGGTGTGATCTACTTGACCCCTAGACAGCATTGTAACTTGAACTGACAGCATTGTCTACATTTTTATAACATGTTTCACACCCACCCAAAATCCCAAACTGCTTTTCAGCCAATGCGGTAACTTTTAAGTGGAGTGACTTTTGTCAGTAGGTGATGCAACAACTAATTTGTGTACAGCAAACTCCCCCAAACAGCAGTGTAATAATGATCTCATCATCTGTTTTTGAGAGTGATGAGGATTGAGGGATAATTATGGGCCATGTCATGATGGATAACTCCTGAGTTCATCTTAATTATAGCCTAATAAAGTCTTTCCCCCCTGACTCAAACAGAGAGATGGGTCTCACTTCACCATCTCATCCAGAAAACAGCAGTACTAGCCTCCCCCCAACACTGACTGGAATATCACTGCAGGCTCATACATGCTGTAAAGGGTTTCTGACTCAGACACCAGGATGATATCATTTCAGCCACAACTGACACTGAGTAATTTGCAATTGATTAATACCACATTACAGGATCCTTCTGCTGATCTACGTCAGAATAGCTTTGATTTTTTTACGCCAAGGTTAATTTGTCCAATCTTATAAAAATGGCACAGCAGCAAATAGGATTAAATCTCTAAGTTCCTACTCAACGAAAGAAAACCAACTGGGTATTCCAGAATAAACAGTGCACAAGTCCATGATTTATTGGTTGGAAAGTGAGGTGTTGAAATGTTATGTATGCAACTTGTGGGCAAGTGTCTCAGCTGGCAGTGAGGCCTAACTTTCAGGGCAGGTCTCTGGAGTTAGAACAGGAATGGGTCAGAATGGTTCACATTTCCATAAATATTTTGTGTAAGTTGACAGTAAACTGTGTTTCCCTTAGAAAGTTTTGGCAAGGCTGCTATTTAGATTAGGGGGCATATATTTTTACCTTGTGGGTCTGGTAAATACAGATGCAAGAGGGTAGTACACAACAGTTGCAATTCCTAATGAGGTAAGTGTGAGATGTGGTTTCTAAAATAGAATTTAGCTCTTCTGCCAAGCAGCCTCATGACTGAAGAGAAAGAAGCTGCGAAGCACTGTGGTTTAAATGAGGTAAAAGTTTAAAACCTAGATATCCAGGAAAAGACTAAAAATTAATTCATCCATCAGATGCCAAATGACTATAGTGAAGGATCAAGAAATGTCCAAGTGAAGAGTAACTACATATCACAATTAGTAAATTTAAGCCCAGATCAAATAAAGAAGGCTGTGGAATGGATTTTAAGAAATTATCACAATTAAAAAAATACAGATGAAGGAGACCATTGGACTATTTTGTTTACCTGCCTATAGAAATGTGATAGACTGAATAATTGGCCTCTCTAAACTGAACCATAATATTATCAGAGGCCTCAGTCATTCTGTACAAGAAGAATCCACAGCCTGTCTTTCCCTTTAACAGTGAGTCGAGTTTAACTGGGAATAATGTTCCAGATTATTTTGTATATTTCTGGATATGGTATGATGCCTGCTGAAAACCCAGATGATTACACAAGGGTGTTGATACATTAAACAGAAGCAGGGGTTTCTGGGAACTTTAACCACTACATAAGACGTACAAGCAGAAGTAGGCCATTCAGCCCATTGAGTCCACTCCAACATTCAATGAGAACATGGCTGATCTGATAATCCTCAACTCGATTTTCCTGCCGTTTCACCATAACCCTTAATTGCCTGACCAATGAAAAATCTATCTCAGCCTTAATATATTTAACAGCTCAGTCTTGACAGTCCTCTGAGGTAAGAAATTCCACAGATTGATGTCCCTCTGAGAAGAACTGTCTCCTCATCTCTGTCTTAAATGTGTGACCCATTATTCTGAGATTATGCGCTCTAATTCTAGATCCTTCCATTTACCCTGTCAAATCCCTTAAGAATCTTATAAGTTTCAATAAGCTCTCTTCTCATTCTTCTAACTTCTAGTGAGTACAGACCCAACCTCTCCTCCAGAAAATCTCACTATATCTAGGATTGACTTTGTGAACCTTCTCAGGACAGTCTGCAATGCCAGCAATATCTTTTCTTAGATAAGACAATGAAAACTGTTCACAGTATTCCAGCTATGCTCCATCCAGTGCTTTGTATAATTGCAGAAAAACCTCACTTTTTTTATGTACCATTCCCACGGAAATAAAGGCCAATATTCCATTTGCCTTCCCTGTTATCTGCTGATCTAGGATGCTAGCTTTTTGGGATTCATGCATGAGGACTTCCAAACCTTTTATTCCATAGCTTCCTGCAGTCTTTCTCCATTTAAATAAAAATCAGTTCCTCTATTCTTCCTACCAAAGTGCATAGCCTATATTTTCCCACATTTTATTCCATCTGCCACGCTTTTGCCCATTCATTTTTTGGATCAGTGGTGCTGGAAGAGCACAGCAGTTCAGGCAGCATCCGAGGAGCAGCAAAATCGACGCTTCGGGCAAAAGCCCTTCATCAGGAATAAATGAAGGGCTTTTGCCCGAAACATCGATTTTGCTGCTCCTCAGATGCTGCCTGAACTGCTGTGCTCTTCCAGCACCACTGATCCAGAATCTGGTTTCCAGCATCTGCAGTCATTGTTTTTATCTAGGTGATTTTTGCCCATTCATGTCCATAGCCCTTTGCAGACTCTTTCTGTCATCCTCACTACTTACCTTCCCATCTGTTTTTGCAGCCTCTGCAAACATGGCTATAGTAGTTTCCCTTCACCATCCCAATCCAACAATACATCCCTAATACATACCACTGCTACTCTTCTTCAGTCAAACTGTGTCCATCTCATTAAAGTCCAGATTAACGTAACCAGAGTTATTGAATATTCTTAGGACAGAGTTAGAGAGATTCTTGTCTAACAAGGGAGTCAATGGTTATTGGGACTAGGCAGGAGTATGGAGTTGAGGCCACAATCAGATTAGCCATGGCCTATTGAATGGTATAAAAGGGGCTGATAGGCCTGCACCAGTTCCTAATTCTTAAATTCAAATGTAGGTTCAAAGTCCTAAACTTGTGCAGCAGTGTGTAAAACTCTCATATAGCATCAAATGAATCAGTTCTAGCAGTGAACAATCATATAGAATCCCTACATTGTGGAAACAGGCTACTCATCCCAACAAGTCCACACCGATCCTCCAAAGAGTAACCCACCCAGACCCATTCCCCATATTTACCCCTGACTAATGCACCTAACCTAGGCATTTAGCATGGCCAATTCACCTAACCTGCACATCTTTGGATTGTGAGAAGAAACCCACACAGACACAGGGAAGAATGTACAAACTCCACACAGTCAGCCGAGGCAGGAATCGAACCTGGGTCCCTGGTGCTGTGAGGCAGCACTGCTAACCACTGAGCCACCGCACTGCCCCATTGTGTGTTTGACCATGTGACTGGAGAACATTTAGAGAAATGCCAGGAGGACATTGTGACCTCCTCAGCCCTCCAGCTTTTTGACCACACGATGAAGCAAACTCGATACTCCAGCCACATGACATTCCTCAGCTGCTGTCTTTACAAACATGTCAACCCTCAAGACCTACAGGTACATTTTAAACTCTCCAAATTTGGACCCACCTTTGCCCATCCCCTGACTCCCTTCCCAGCCCTTCTCCATCCCTTCCACTGCTCCCTGCCACCAACGGGGGTCATTCCTCCCACTGCCCAACCAGGTCGTACCCTCTGCCTGTCTTCACTATCCCCACCTCACCACCCTGCCCCCGCCACCCCCTTTATCTGTAGCTCCCCCCACACCCACCCACAGTCCTTAAGATTTACACCCAAAACGTCGACTTCTCCACCTCCTGATGCTGCCAGGCTTGCTGTGTTCTTCCAGCCTCCTGCCTTATTACTTTGGATTCTATAGCATCTGCAGTTTCTTTGTCTCTAACCAAGGAGGATAACACAGCAGCATTTGGAACGCTGTTAACGCGTTACTGCCTTTCTGTACCATACCAGACTTTTGAAACATGGTTCCAGCAGGCAGGACTTGGCTGCGTGTCTAACAGGCTGACGGCTTCTTGCTGCTTTGACACAAAAGAGTATTCCAGATGAGTCATGCCCATCGGAAAGTGAATGGGGAATGTTGACTCTACTCAGTCTACTTTAGCATGGGAAAGCTGTCACCACCCCCACCCCTACCTCCCCCCCCACCCCCCCCCCCCCCTTCCCCCCCCCCCCCCCCCCCCCCCCCACCCCACGTCATTCCAAACTTAGAGAAATTACAAATAAATGAAAAGGAAAATGCTTTAAGGCCTTGTTTTTTTTCTCTCCAAGTTTCCTTTTCTCTGGCACTGAAACACTCACGTTTTTGTGCCAGTTGCCCACATAAGTGCAAATGCTCGATTACTCCCACTCTGGCTGTTTCCTCAGGAGCATTTTAGCCACAGTGCCAACCCTAACCCTAACCCTAACCCACAGTATAACTTTCAATGAGTGAAGGCTTGCCAGGGTCACTATCAAATGGAGCCACCAAAATGCCAGCCTTTGTCAGGGCAGGCCATTGAAATGTTTTATTCAGAGGCTGAAGTAGCAGAAATGAAGGTTCAGATGAAAGCCAGCTCCACTCTAGCTGTGTATTAGAAAGTGGTGACATGAACTGGAAAGGGTGATCTCCATCAGCCTTCCCCTCCTCACTGGCACAACGCAGTGTGGATCTAACGTGGAGACGACCAACATCATTGAACCTGCTTCAGACATCAAAACAGGAGTCCATATGCTCGCAGACTCATAGCTATATCTTGGGTTCCTCTTCCCTGATACCAGTTTGTAGAGTCACCATTGCCCCAGAGGAACATCGAGCTGCTCTCTCATTCGAGAGAGACAGGACTGGCAGTGGGTTTAACCTGAGGGTCACCACACCTCAGGCAAAGGGAGAGCTTGAGAAGCTGGGATCTTCAGGAGTGACCTCAATCAATACTGGAATTGAACCTGCGCTGTTGGCATCACTCTGCATTACAGACCCCCAGCCGTCCAAGCTAACCAAAGTATGCTTTCCTTTATTGGTCAGAGTATTGAGTACAGGAGTTGGGAGGTCATGTTGCAGCTGTACAGGACATTGGTTAGGCCACTGTTGGAATATTACATGAAACTCTTGTGTCCTTCTTATCAGAAAGATGTTGTGAAATTGACAGGGTTTAGAAAAGATTTACAAGGATGTTGCCAGGGTTGGAGGATTTGAGCTATAGGGAGAGGCTGAACAGATTGGGGCTGTTTTCCCTGGAGGGTCGGAGGCTGAGGGGTGACTTTACAGAGGTTTACAAAATTATGAGGGGCATGAATAGGATAAATAGACAAAGTCTTTTCTCTGGGGTCGGGGAGTCCAGAACTAGAGGGCATAGGTTTAGAGTAAGAGAGGAAAGGTATAAAAGGGACCTAAGGGGCAACATTTTCATGCAGCGGGTGGTGTGTATTTGGAATGAGCTGCCAGAGGAAGTGGTGGAGGCTGGTACAATTATAGCATTTCAAAGGCATCTGGCTGGGTATATGAATAGGAAGGGTTTAGAGGAATATGGGCCACGTGCTGGCAAATGGGACTAGATTAGACTGAGCTATCTGGTCGGCAAGAATGAGTTGGACCGAAGGGTCTGTTTCCATGCTGTACGTCTCTATGACTCCAAATGTCTTGTGTCCCTTTAATGATAGCGCTGCCCTGTGGTCCTTTGGGATGATGGTAACTTGACCTTGACTTCTTTCTGTCGGCCCACTTCACCTGGGAAATAAAAGCAGCCAAAGAGTGATGATGCCATCAGAGATTTCCCCAAAATCTTTCAGAATTCCCAGCCCAGTGGACCACTCCCCTTCGCTGAGATTGGCTTCTCCCCTGAAGATGCTGTGTCAAAAGATCAGAACAAACTAAGGGTCAATTTTGGTGAATATCATGGATCGTTTCCCTCCGTGTGGCCTGGTGAGATTTCTCCGGCTATGTCCTCAAACCTGCCTCATGATCTGTGTGCCGTGCTCACCCATTCACCTCGGGCAGACATACCCGTCACTGCCAGGATTCCTCCTGGTATTCCTGGCAACAGCACCTTCATTAAAACCCATCCCTACATTGGGGCTCAGTCCAGAGCTGCACTGCACTGTTCACGTGAACATCCCAGACACGCTGGGCAGAGGGAAATTGGTGCCCATTTTTTTGATAGGGAGCTGGAGGTGCTGCCAGACCAGGTGGTGCAGAGGAAGCTCATCATCTCTGCTGCCTTACACTCACTCAGTCAGCACTGTAGCAAGCACCTCCCACCAAGGCTCACGCTCTGCTGCTCTCACTCCTGAATGTAACTCGGTCTCACCCAGGCAATCTCTGCACACCACCAACCCTGCATGCCCTGGGCAGTGCCTACTCACTCACAATGGGCACCCCCTTCAACTGTGCCAGGCACTTCCATCTTACTCAATCCTTCTTCGTTTCATTCCAGGAGAAAAATTGGGCAGAAAGATCGAACAGGTGGCTCCTTATCCCCTTACTCCCAATGAAGAGAGATGGCTGATGCTGTCTGGCTGTCCTTGGACTGTTATCAGGGGCTGTTCTGTGCCAGAGCCCCCTGACTGAGGGTGACCCTATTGACTTGACTGAGGATGCTCCCCTTCGACTTTGAGACTTGGCTGTTTGGTTGTTGCACACACACTGTGTTTACTGTGTACACTGATGGCAGAGGCTGTCGATGTGAGACTGATGTAATACTGTGGTCCAACAGCAGGTAAATAAACCATGAAAGAAATCTAGTGTTGTTAAAAACCCGAATACTTCACAGTGTCATTCTATGCAGACAGTTCCCACGTTTACATTCCCCAACTACATGTGACTCTAGTTCACCCTTTATTGTTGATTATCAATCATCCTTCATGCAACTGCCCTGTCAATCCTGTCTACATCCCAATAATGAGAAAATGGAAAATAAAAAAAACTGTTAAAAATATTACTTCTCCCCAGACACTATCTGTGCCTCAATGGAGACGTTTTGCAGAGGGTCAATGCAGAGGGCCTGCAGGTTTGGTGGTGTGCAGAGATTGGCCGGGTGAGAGCGAGTTACATTCAGGAGTGAGAGCAGCAGAGCATGAGCCTTGGTGGGAGGTGGTGCTACAGCGCAAATCACTTGGAAAGCTTTGCTACACTCAAGGTGCTAGATAAATGCAAATTGTTGTGGTTGTTGTCATTCTATCAACATTTCCTATTCTGATTTTCATGTCCAGATTTATAACCAAAGCTATTGATGGAAACCAGGCATTTTGCAATTGTCTAATGGCACCAGTTTCACAATTCCCAATTTCTCCTCACTCTGTGCTGGGGCAGAACTATTTAATTTTCCCAATCTCCAATAAGATTCTCCATTGTTCTGAATGATTATGGATAAATGTATTCTGTAAAAAATAAGAGCAATTTAATGAAGACATGCTCCTCCACAATATATCTGACGTTGAATGGGGTCTCTGTTACCGAAGAGTTAGCACTCAAGCAGCCTTGGCCTCGTTACTCCAACCAAGAATTGCTTCTTCCCCCACCCCCTCCCCACCTTTACAGAGTTTTCTCAGGCCCTCCTTCCCTGCCTGCTGCATGTGAGTGGTGACAGGAAGGCTGGGCTATTCACAGAGTCATACAGCACAGAAACAGACCATTTGGCCCAACTCGTCCATGCCAAACAGGCATCCTCAACTGAGCAAGTCCCAGTTGCCTATGTTTGGCCCATGCTCCGTCTAAACCTTCCTATCCTTGTACCTGTCCAAATGCGTTTTCCACCCGCCTTCACCACTTCCTCTGTCCCTGGAACTTTTCAGTTCTGGCTGCAGTGCTGACATTTTCCTTTCACTCTCACAGACAGGAAAGCCTCGGGGAACCATCATGCATCAGTTTCAAGGTACAATCCAGGGAGGTGAGCAGGACTGGGTGGGTACTGAAGGGGTGGCCAAAAGTGTTACCCGAGAGGGAAAGTACTCTGCAGGTGCTTCCCCCCTTAAAAAAAAATCTGCATGCTCTAATTTTTTAAAAGTATATTTTCTTTGATTTCATTGAAAACTGATGCAGCATCATGAGATAACAGAACAATCTAAACAGTGAAAAGTTAATATTTTGCCCACAACTTTCAGACTGTTGATAGCACAGGAATGTCCTGGGTAACAGATTAAATTGAAAGTTCAATGTCAGGAAGAACTGTCAACTCGGGTTACTGGCCAACAGCAAGTCAGTGTGTAATAGTCTTGTCTAAGAAAATAAATCCAGTGTTTTAACAGGGCCTGGAACCTACAACGTTCTAGCTCAGTGGCAAGAAGGCTCCCGCAAACCCATTGTAACTGAATCACAGACAAGATTACAGCACTAAACAAGGCCATTTGGCCCATCATGCCTAAATCAGCTTGTTAAATGAACATCATGACTTACTGCCAATCTCCTGTTTTATTTTCATTATACCTTTCCACATTATTTTTATCCAACTTATCAACTAATCCCTTCTCGAGTTCCTCAATTAAAAATGAGCTCAGAATATTAATACTTCAGTTGGTGGACTCAGTGGTTAACACTGCTCCCTCACAGTGCCAAGGGCACAGGTTCAATTCCACCCCAGACGACTGTGAACTAGCCATGGGAAATGCAAGGTTACGGGGATAGGTTAGAACTGTGGGTATGGGTAGGATGCCCTTTGGAGGGCTTGTGTGGTCTTGATGGGCTGAATGGCCTGCTTCAAAACTGTAGGAGTTTTATTAAAATAAATCCAACTTCACGTTGAATTTTGGTGTTTGGGTATCACAGTTGGTGAGCAGTATACAATGAAGAAGGTCGATGAAGTGCAGAATGGGGTCCCAGCTTTAATACAGGAAGTCAAAAAGAAAAGTTCACTTTTTCCAGTGATTATTCTGATCAAGAACATTTGGGAAGGTCTGATAGTGGAAGATCAGATAAAACATCCTAAATATCCCAGAGGTCAGCAATGTCTCTGGGATAGCTTCCCCTCGGAGATAATTGCTGGGAGCAAGGGGCAGGAAGTGGGACAAAATCGGGTAAAGCTGGGGGGGCTGTCTCTCAAGAGCAGGCCGCTGGAGTTTTAAATGTGCTAACCAAATGTTTACACAGGTACGTCTGTGTATTACTACAACAGTGTATGTAACAGAATGGATTGCAGATTCCATTCAATGGAGAAAGGTGAAGCAGCATAGTTAAACAATGGAAATCACAGTATCACCAAAAAGGCATGTGGTGCAACTAACATCCACATGTGGCCTTTGTGCAGAAGTGTTGAGGGAAATTGCAATGAAAAAGGCAAATGAGATTCTGAGGATAATCCATTAATCTGAGTCTGACTTCACTTGAATGCTATACCAGCTCTTGCACAATCCATTCCATCCTGCTCCTCAGATGCTGCCTGACCTGCTGTGCTTTTCCAGCAGCACACTCTGGACTCTGACCTCCAGCATCTGTAGTCCTCACTTTCTCCCCAACTGGTCATCAGCCTGATGTAATAGTAGAAAAACAATTCCCTTGAACTACCACCGAAACTGAGCATTTTACTTACAAAGAAAGGTATGAAAATGTTTCCACATGAAACAGAAAAGCTTAGAAGTTTAACAGGTATCTAGAAAATTATTAAGGGTTTTGAGGCTGTGAAGTTGCTTCCATGGCTTTGAGGGTAAATAATAGAATTTTTAAAAAATTTGTTGTGCTCATGTGTAATAAGGGAATGACTGATTTAGGATTATTTTTGGCTTTCAAATATGAAATGGGTGTTCTGGAAGTTAACAGATAGCCCTTTGATTCTCCTAGCAAGCTGCAGTTATATCACTGGAGACAAGCAATGGATGTAGGAGATCATAGCCTTGGAATCCAAACTCATTTCACGAAGGAATACTCTGAGCTTCTCAACGTCAGAGGATGTGAGAATTTCATCTCTCATGTCATAGAGTAAAATGTTAAAGGGCTGAATGAATTGAGCAAATCAACTTCCTCCTTCCACTTCAGGGTCCAGTGTTGGCCTGTGTCCAGCTGAAACACCAAAGAAACATTGTGAGAAGTTTACATCAAGGACAGAGATCTTCACTAGCCACATTCCAGCTTTACCATTCTCTTACAAGTGTTGGGGCTAAATGAACTAGTTAACATTTGCATCAGTTAATCTGGGAAGGTTGAATACTAATTGTCTGGTTGTTTACAGAAATGACATAAACTGCCACTAAAATCTGAGCTGGATTATTTAAAGATCCAAACTAGTGTCTGCGTATAGACTGGGTTGTATGGCTATGTTTTTATCAGACATATAGACTTGAGTTTGACATTATCAAGGGATGATGAACACATTTTCACTGAATAACTAAAGAATAGAAGTCATGATTTGGAGATGCCGGTGTTGGACTGGGGTGTCACCTGATGAAGGAGCGTCGCTCCGAAAGCTAGTGTGCTTCCAATTAAACCTGTTGGACTATAACCTGACGTTGTGTGATTTTTAACTAAAGAATAGAAAGGTATGTGGATCAAGTTAGATGAAGAGCTGTAGAAGCAGGGGCATATAGAAGTCAAAAACTTCCTCAGATCTTTTAGCTCAAATGGCATGTTCCTGTACTATATTTTTTACATAACTCAGTATCAGTTAATATATAGAGGGGTTGTTGATGACTGAAACTTACCAGTTACATATAGGAAGTTAAGGGAGGCACTGGACATGGTGCTGCAGATAACAGCTTTATTGTTTGCAATATAGAGCAAGGGAAAGGACAAAAGCTCCATAACAAATAATGGATTATTTCCTAACTTCATAGAATTGTAGAGCTTCCCAGTACTGAAAGAAGCCCTTCAGCCCATCCAGTCCATTCCAGTCACCAAGCACTTGTCTACTCTAGTCCCATTTTCCAGCACATGGCACATAGCTTTGTCTGTTATGATTTAATTGATCATCCAAGCATTTCTGAAATGTTGCGATGGTTCCTGCCTCTATCCCCTTTTCAGACACTGAGTTCCTGTTGGCCACAATCCTCTGGGTACAAAAAATTCTTCCATGAGTCCTCTATAAGTCTCCTTCCCCTTATCAGTAAACTCACCAACACTTGCCTCACCCCCACACTGATTACTGACCTTTCAACTGAGGCAAAATGTTTGTCTCTAACTACATTACCTATGACCCTCAAAACTTTGTACAACTCAATCAGACGCTTTTTTGCAAATGTGCTGTTTCCCCTGCAATGTAACTCTGGATGGAGTTCAATGATTCAGAATTTCTGCATGGCGGGTTATGAAAAAGCCCCTGCTTCCTCCTTGCCAAACCTGTAACTACATTTTCTTGCAGTGAGAAGGAGGACACAACTATGATCTAACAGACGGGAAAATAAATTAAAATGACCAACAACTTGAAAAGAACTGACAACTCGAAAATTGCATTTGCATAAGATGGGAAGGTAAGAGCTTCTCAATTTATTCTAGTATAACATATTTGTTGTTAATTCCTAAAGAATGTTGGTGGGCATCTTCAACAACTGCTGCACTGAGGATATAAGCTCGGGAATGCCAGGATTCTGAGCATGTGATGCTGAAAGAACAGTGGCCAATGTGCAAATCGCGGTGGTGTGTGATTTGAAGCACTTGCACTTTGATTGAATTTTCATAGCATTGCAGCTCTTGTCCTATGTGCTAGCAATATTGGGGCTGCGAGAGGTGACTGATGGTGAGTTGTTGTGAGGCACACAAGAGCTGTATCGAACGCAGCTAAGTGGACGGAGTAGATATTAAACCCATTACTAAAGCACAGATCAAGCAGACCAATTTGTTCTGTGTTGCATTGCTATAGTCTCCACCCAGCAGAGTGGAGAACACTGCGTGACGATCTTGATTTGAGCTTGGCAAGTGGTAAAGAGATTCCGAAAGGTGGATGTGAGCCTCTTAATACATGTTAATATGCGTTCAGTTGTGCTCAATATTCATGCACTTCATTTGATTGACAATGACCAGTATGTTTATATGTAAAAGACTGCATTTTCTTACCCTCAGAGTGACTGTTCCAATTTAAGTAACTCCAGTAACAACAAATGTTTTATTAACCAGCACCTTTGGCACCAGGAGTGTGCCGTTTGATCGAATATTTCGGATAATCAAGAGGTGCACATATCGTAGAAACACACACTAAGAAATGTAACACAGAGGGTATGCACATCACTGTTACAGTTTATTTACAGCATAAATCACTTAAACAAAAATGCAACTTTACCTTCAAGAAAGCTTACTGGCAGAGAGCCTTCTCAATCACACCCTCAACCGGAGACTGAGGTAGATCGTAATAAATCAGTAAAGATCCAGTATTTCAGATATATTTTTGCTACTTTATTGAGAGAGCCCATTCATAAGATGCTAAATAAAACAAAGTTTGCTGTTAAAATATAAATAGTTATTTACTGTCACACACTTGTCCTGGGTATTCAAACTGTGACTCATTCATTTTGTATACACAATTGCACATCGAAAGAGCTCGTGTGTAGTTTCTTAGATGAGTTGATATTTTGTTGGGTAATGAGGATTCCCAGTGAGCTGTGAGATCTGTTGTAGTCAGTTTTCTAGAGGTTAGTTCTGAGGTTAGGGTTAATTCAAAATTGAATTGGAACTCTTCTCCCACTATCAAGGTCCAATTGTTTATTATCTTGGCTGGTCAGAGGGCTTGCAGCTAGTCCAATGGTTTGCTAGTGGAACCCTATCTCTGCACAACAGCTTCTCGTTACTTCAAATCCAATAAAGTGTGACATGTACAAGATCAAAATTCTGTTTCAAAAACACAACTGTCAAATACATATTCATTCAGTTTTGATGTTTCTTTTGTTCACATTCAAAGAGAAAGTGAGCTGACTGGAATGCTATAGAGTTCTTGGAGAAAGTGAGGACTGCAGATGCTGGAGGTCACAGTCAAAAAGTGTGGCACTGGAAAAGCACAGCCGGTCAGGCAGCATCCGAGGAGCAGGAGAGTCAACGTTCTGGGATAAGCCCTTCATCAAAAATGTGGGGGCCCCCCAAGTGGGCTGAGAGATAAATGGGAGGGGAGTGGGGTTTGGGGGTAAAGGTAGCTGGGGAGGTTATAGGTGGATGAAGGTGGGGTGTGATAGTCATAGGTCAGAGTGGAGGGTGGAGCTGATAGGTGAGAAGATGGACAGTAGGACAGTTCAAGAGGGCAGTGTGGAGTTGAAAGGTTGGATCTGGGATGAGGTGGAGGGAGGGGAGATGAGAAAATCACATTGATGCCATGTGACTGGAGGGTCCTGAGATGGAAGATGAAGAATTCTTCCTCCAGGCTTCAGGTGGCTAGGATTTGGAGGTGGAGGACACCCAGGACTTGGATGTCCTTGGGGAGTGGGAGGGGAGTTGAAGTAGTCAGCCACAGGGTGGTGGGGTTGTCGGATGCTTGTGTCCCGGCGACGTTGGTGTCCTGTCTCCCCAATGTAGAGGTGACCACATTGAGAGCGACAGACACAGTAGATGAAGTGTTTGGATGGGCTGTCGAGTTCTGACAATCTATCCTTTAAAAGGAATCAAGAGTTCCCCGATGGCTGTGAATGTCCACATTTAATTAGACATTAGCTTAAGAATCAGTGTGGCCCCAGGGGTCACAATGCCAAGGGTCACATGATTTTCAGCTGCTATTTTAACAGTCTGTTTGTGTTCAAGATTTTTGAAGTACTGACGAGATGCTCATCACATACTGGAACATGGCTCTTGTCTAGTTCAGCTTCAAAAAATAGTTAACACGAGGAACATGACAATGGCAATGTTATTGAAGATCACAGTCAGGTAGCTGGATCTGTTTCTTGTTTGACATTCTGCCATGACCTGGCACCTATTATAGAAATAGAGCCGCAGAGTCATACAGCATGGTAACTGACCTCCCAGTCCAACCAGTCCATGCCGACCATAATCTCTGTGGTGATGCTGTCACTTTAACAAGGTGATTTTGTCCTTGGGTCTTTTTTTTAAAGAGAAGTCGTAAAGGCAGAGGTACCAAGGGATCTGGAAAGAGCCCAGTTTAACAATGGCAGGGGAGTGGCCAGTTCTGCCAGTTCCGGATTTTTCTCGCTTGGTTTTAGCTGTGGCAGTGAGAAGCTGCTGGAGTCCAGGAAGGTTGCAGCTTCAGCAGATGATTCCTGACTGACTTTCTCCCTGAAATCTCTTTGGAAGTTGTTCCCTCCTGCTTGTAAGAACCTGTGTTTCAATTCACCTTTTTGCCAGGGGGTGTGTTTCTGGGATGTTTGCAGGATTGGAACAGCTCCTTAATTACGTTGCTGTGTCTAGTTGGTTAAATTTCCAATGGTTAAGCTCTTCTAAATTCTGTTTCGTTTTGTTCACGTTTCAACTATAGTGTTTAAATAAATTCTGTTTATGGTTGTTACAGCAAGCTATTACATTTTACAGTTGTCAGCTACCCACGTGCCTCGATTAATAGTAACAGAATACGCTACAACAGAAGAGCATGCGTTTAGGAGCATGATATGCTTCAGGTGATCTGAGGTAAGATGGAGTTGCAGATCTATATGTGATTAGGTCACATGTTCTGCCTTGGTGATGATATCATGAGTGTGCTGTCGAAAACCTGAGAGCTAACACAAAAAGGCAGGCACCATGCTTCTACTCCTCAGCCTGTCGCTGGACAGAGAATGCCAAGGGCTGTGCACTCATGATTGAAGTGTTTTGGGCCCCTATCCAATGAAAAGTCTACTGGCATTGGGGCCAGTTCTGAGAAAGTTCACTCCATTTGTTTTCTGTGTGGGGGGGGGGGGTTCTGTATCATGAGGAGAGGTTAAGTAGCTTGGATTTATACTCATTGGAGTTTAAAGAATGAGAACAAATCAGAGGCCAGCAGCAGTTCTTGCTCCTTGGTATTACTGCTCCTCCCAGCCCCAGCAGGGGGCAACCTGCCGCCTTGTCATCTCCCTGAGTGGTTTCAGGCTCACCCTGGGTGACTGGGTTACTGAGGTAGCACTAGGCCCTGGAAAGATATTAATACATCACTTAAGGGTCTCAGTTGGCAGCTGGGCAGAGCCAGGCTGTGAGTCTTTCTGCCACACATTGGATGTTAATGGGGAAGGTGGGAGGTTGGTAGGATGCTTGCACAGCATTCTAGATTCAATGCCCTCCCAGTCTCCAAACACACACTGAGAAATTCCAAATAATTCCCCCATGCCTATATTTGAACCTCCTTGGGTGGTTGCTGAGAAACACAAGTCACTATATAAATGCAATCTGTCTTCTTCACACCTGTTGAAGTGGCAGTCAAGTATGACACTACTCATTATGTACTGTAGTGTCAGTGGTAGAAATGTTATTTGCAATGAAATATTCCAGATGCCTTTAATTATTTATTTTGAGCAGAGAAAGTAGAGGCAGGCTATTATCCATCATTTCTGACCAGCTGAAAATGCAAGGATGATTTATTCAATCTTTCCTCTTTCAAATGTGCATGACCATCCACTTTATTAACATATCCACACAACCCATCCCATCTGACCTCGAAAACCTGGCAAAGTTAATCCTGCGTGATGCCTGACGCAGGAAAACAAGTCAAAGCAGGTTGACTCACCAAATATTGTTTTAAACAACGTGCGAGATGTTCAAACAAAACGAGTTTGGGAATTAGCCAAATGCACAGGAGACTGTATAAAACCCATCGACTGTGGGTGACCTCCTTCCCTGCAAACAGGCTTTGCCATTCTCTGCAGCCACATCCTATTGCCGTCAAGATCTTATAAAACGGTGGGGGGGCGGTGGGGGGGGGGGGGGTTGGGATGGGAGTGGAGGATGGGGTGGGATGGGTTTAAAGCTGAGCTTGGCAATTCCATCAGTGCCAATGCCCAGTTGGTCATTCCTCAGGACACGCGCCCCCTCGACTTTCTTACCATGGGTGCTGGCAGGTGGGACTAGATTGGGTTGGGATATCTGGTCAGCATGGATGGGTTGGACTGAAGGGTCTGTTTCTGTGCTGTACATCTCTATGACTCTCTGACCCGACCTGGCATCTTACGTATTGGGGTAGGTTGTGTACATTGACATCTACACTCACCTCTCCTATGAGAAGGATGGTGTTGACAGCTTGCTCTGTCTAAAGGGTTCAATGGATCAAATCTTCTCTGCTGTCCCAATGGATCTTTCCTGAGTTTAGCTGGGTTTATTTTAATGCAATATTGGGAGTCCCAAGAATGGCACAAGGCAGCACACCAGGACTAATCCATGTACCGTGCACTGTATGTGGCATGATTTCCATTGGGAAAGGTCCAGCCAACTGTGGCAATAGAAATGATTTTGAGGTGAGTCTTTCCCTGACCCACCTTCCCTCTGACTGGTTAATTTTAATGCTGTTAAGAAAGGCAGAAACCCACAAGAAAAGGTCCTGCTACATTAAAGGTTAGGTTTCCAACCCTTGAACAGCCAAATTTAAAGGTTCTTTCAGTTGTTAACCAATAGGTTGTAAGAGACTCATTTAAAAACCATTCCAATATGAAACATAAAAGCTAGTTTGAAATTATTCCAAACAAGTGAAAGCGAGCAGTTTTATGCTGCTATGCTGTGCTGTGTTACTTTCCATTACCAGGAGACACTGTCTTAAAGCCAAAAACATGCCTGACTGCTGCACAAATGTGGTCCATGAATAAACCACACCAAGCGGGAAGGTGATGGCCCAGTGGTCTCGTCACCAGATGAGTAATCGAGCAATCCAGGTGATTTCCCAAGTTTGAATCCAAATGGTGAAATTTCAGTTCAATTCAAGACCTGGAATTTAAAAGGTCTGTTGGTGACCCATGAAGTGACTGTGGCTAAAATCCCCTTTAGTCTGACCTATATGTGACTGCAGACTCTTAAACTGCCTTCTGAAATGTTGGTGCATCAGTCATAGAGGATGCTAGCCCAGTCAGTGATGTCCACATCTCACAAATGAACAAAATGTAGGTTATTTATCTCAGTAACTAGTGGATCATACTCAACCAACCTGTGTTTTCAGAAAGCAGTGTTTTGACAATTGGGCAGCACTTGCACTATGGTAAATACAGTAACAACTAATTTAAGATTATCAGCGGAGTTTACAAGGTTGCTTACCTAACACTTGCTAGAATCTACGTTTGTAGGCACCTGTCCTCTGCAGGCAAATGTAACATGTCCAGACATTATACTCTATTTCAATTAACAAAAATATAGTGGAGAATAGCTCCCAGGTCCATTTCATTGAATCCCTACAGTGTGGAAACAGGCCCTTCAGCCCAACAAGTCCACATTGACCATCCGAAGAGTAACCCACCCAGACTCATTCCCCTTCTGTATTACCTCACATTTACCCCTGACTAATGCACTTAATCTACACATTCCTGAACACTCCCGGCAATTTAGCATGGCCAATTCACCTAACCTGCACATCTTTGGATTGTGGGAGGAAACTGGAGCACCCGGAGGAAACCCACGCACTCTCAACTCCAAACCCCACACAGACAGTCATCCGAGGCTGGAATCGAACCTGGGTTCCTGATGCTGTGAGGCAGTAGTGCTAACCACTGCGCCACCCCTTAAAAAATTAAAAAAAAAACAAATTTTTATCTCTTTTAGTTGTTTTCAGTGAGAGCTTTCAGATGTTTCAGTGAGAGACCACTTTTTACAACTAAAACTAATAAAAAATATGATCTGCGAAGCCAGATTCCTGTCTGGGATCTGACTTGTCTGCCTGCAATCGCCATGTTCCTGGAATGAATAAAAACACATGTAAATTAAAATCCTCCATTAATATTCTCATAAATTTCTGACAAGCTCCCTCCATTGCTTCCTTTATACGCAATCCTACCGTATGGTTACTGATAGGGCCAGCTTTCACAAAGTGGCTTAAGATGGCCATTAGCTCGCCCTTCACTGAATAGCAAAAGATAGCTACTTGCAAATATTGCTGACAACAGCAGTTTTCCTCTGTCAACCAAAAACATCAGATAATAAAACGACATTTTCAAGATAAAAATATTTGAACAATAGAACAGTCATAACTAGATAAAACAATGGCAACTTTCGAGGTCAGATGACTATATTTGACATTTGATTCAACTCTGTAAACCATAGATAAAAAAATTCTAGATCTCACATTGTTTAATCCATAATTAAAGAACCAAATTAGTTCATAAAAGGATTCAAACCAGACAACAAATGGTTACCAATGACCACAAATCTTTCTCTCTCTCTACCTTTTTCTCTCTCTTTTTTTTTAAAATACAGAAAGTTTAATTGGAATGTGTTAAACTGCATAACTGTGTTGAGACTGATCAAAAGTCAATATTCTTTTGTTTTACCTGTAATGAGAAGTTGCTATTTTATTTTCAGTTCAGAAAAAAATTGCTCAGAAAATAGTATAAAAGTTTCAAAAACTTAAAAGTTTAAATCTGATTGAGTCACATGCCTGTCCTTGTGAAGCCTGTTGTATAATACATTATTTTCATTGTTGCTCTGATTTTTATGATTTTCTTATTTGATTTTCAGATTTTTTTTATTTGTCATGGCAAACTTTAACCAATCACAACAGGTTTGTCAATCAATCCACAGCCTTTTCAATGTGGTATCTCTGATTTCTCTCTTTGAAATTTGGCATGTGACTTGGTGAATGCAAGCCAAAAATGTTCACCAGCAGATCTCTTTTTTTTTGTGATACGCTGTTTTATTGTTCCACCTTCATCTTTTCCCCATCAACCTCCAAACAGCATGATAAACATCAAGAGCAGATTTGATGGAGGTATTCAAAATGTTTAGCATTCTTATAAAATGAACTGACCTGGTCCACCAGTAAGTAAAGGCCAATAATTTAGCATTATCACCAAACAGCAACATCTCATATGGACTGTTTGATTGTTCTGTGTTTGATCGTGTGTGTCTGTTTCCTATGGATATTCACTGTTGCTGACTGGATCAGCCAGTCTCCCTGTGAGAAAAGTAAACCAACTATAGAAACTGCTGGAAGCAAAATGCTGTAAGCGTGAAGCAGGCTCTTTAAAACCTTTGGAATAAATTCCTGTTATACACATCGAAACATTTGTGTGATCTGTGCATAGATCTGTGATAAAAAAATCTACAATATGATGGCAATGAGGATAATGGCAAATAGCTCAAGTGTATTAGCTCCTCTGCTTTTCCATTCTTTGTAAGATGATCCCCCTGCAATGCCGTGTGCTCAGGGGATTTGGCCGTTCAAGACCTATTTGCTTGCTAGGGATGGACAGTCAGACGTAAGAGTGATCCACAAGAAGGCAATGATTGTACAGGCTAAGAGCAGGTCAGTGAATATTCGATCAACTCACAGGAGACATGTTTATGTTGAATATAGCAGTAAGTTCTCTCAAAAATGACTTCAGGCCAAAGAAACGTCTGATAATCCTACGCAATACATTTAGCCAGAGATGGAAGGTGAATGGTAGGCTCATTAAGCAATAGATGACAATATGGTGGCAATTGGTATGTGCATGTAAACTGGATGCATTAACCATCAAGCTAATCTGTGATCAATTAAATGCTCTGTGATACTTATCTATTGAGCATCATGAATTCATATGCTTTTCCCCATACCTTTGCACATTGGTTTCATTTAAAGAATCAGCTAATGACTTTCTGAATGCCTCAACTGAACCTGCCTCCACCACACTCCCAGACTGTGCATTCTGGACTCAAATCACTCACTGAGTAAAAAAGGATATTCTCACATCACATTTGCTACTTTTGAAAATCATTTGTTCCCTTATTCTTTATCCTTTTATGAATGACAGTTTCTCCCTAACCATTCTTCCTAGCCCCCTCGTGATTAAATAAGGACTTCTGTGACAATCTTCCATCTTAAGATGACTCAATTCTTCTAGTTTTGGGAGTTGTTAAAGTTTCAGTGCTCTGTGAAATATCACTTTGTGATAGATTCAGGTTCAATGGAGCTAAAGGCAGGAACCTTCAGTGGGGGTAAACCATTTCGATAGGCATAGCTTCAACATTGAAGATCCCACCGAAACACACATTAACGTTAGAGATTTTACACGTGACATCCTTTATTATTTACTGGACTTGGGAAGCCTAAGAGAAATTGCATGTTCCTCCCATCAATACATCAAAAGAGTCATAGTGTTGTACAGTATGGAAACAGACTCTTTGGCCCAACTTGTCTATGCTGACCACATTTGCTTGCATTTGGCCCATACCCCACTAAACCTTTCCTATTCGTGACTGTCTAAATGTCTTTTAAATGTTGTACTCATCTCTGCCACTTCCTCTGGCAGCCCATACACACACCACCCTCTGTGTGAAAAAGTTGCCCCTCAGGTCCCTTTTAAAATCTTTCCCCTCTCATCTTAAATCTATGCTCTCTAGCTTTGCACTCCTCTACCCTGGGGGAAAGAAAACTTTTGCTATTCACTTGATTGAGTTTTTTGAAGAAGTAACAAAGAGGATTGATGAGGGCAGAGTGGTAGATGTGATCTATATGGACTTCAGTAAGGCGTTCGACAAGGTTCCCTATGGGAGACTGGTGAGCAAGGTGAGATCTCACGGAATACAGGGAAAACTAGCCATTTGGATACAGAACTGGCTCAAAGGTAGAAGACAGAAGGTGGTGGTGGATGATTGTTTTTCAGACTGGAGGCCTGTGACCAGTGGAGTGCCACAAGGATCGGTGCTGGGTCCTCTACTTTTCGTCATTTGCATAAATGATTTGGATGACAGGCACAGTTAGTAAGTTTACAGATATCATCAAAATTGGAGATGTAATGGACAATGTAGAAGGTTACCTCCGATTACAACAGGATCTTGATCAGATGGGCCAACGGGCTGAGAAGTGGCAGATGGAGTTTAATTCAGGTAAATGCGAGGTGCTGCATTTTGGGAAAGCAAATCTTAACAGGACTTATACACTTAATGGTAAGGTCCTAGGGAGTGTAGGTTCATAGCTCCTTGAAAGTGGAGTTGCTGGTAGATAGGATAGTGAAGAAGCATTTGGTATGCTTTCCTTTATCGGTCAGAGTATTGAATACAGGAGTTGGGAGGTCATGCTACGGCTGTACGGGACATTGGTTAGACCACTGTTGGAATATTGCATGCAGTTCTGGTCTCCCTCCTATCGGAAAGAGTTAAAAATCACACAACACCAGGTTATAGTCTAACAGGTTTAATTGGAAGCACACTAGCTTTCGGAGCGACGCTCTTTCATCAGAAAGATGTCGTGAAACTTGAAAGGGTTCAGAAAAGATTTACAAGGATGTTGCCAGTGTTGGAGGATTTGAGCTATAGGGAGAGGCTGAACTAACTGGGGCTGTTTTCTCTGGAGTGTCAGAGGCTGAGGGGTGACCTTATAGAGGTTTACAAAATTATGAGGGACATGGATAGGATAAATAGACAAAGTCTTTTCCCTGGGGTGGGGGAGCCCAGAACTGGAGGGTATAGATTTAGGGAGAGAGGGGAAAGATATGAAAGAGACCTAAGGGGCAATATTTTCATGCAGAGGGTGGTATGTGTATGGAATGAGCTGCCAGAGGAAGTGGTGGAGGCTGGTACAATTACAACATTTAAAAGGCATCTGGATGGGTATATGAATAGGAAATGTTTGGAGGGATATGGGCCGGGTGCTGGCAGGTTGGACTAGATTGGGTTGGGATATCTGGTCAGCATGGACAAGTTGGACCGAAGGGTCTGTTTCCGTGCTGTACATCTCTCTGACTCTAATTGGTGTCAACCCAGATAATGTATTGAAGGTGTTAGCACTCTGTGTGCTGCTCTCTGTGTCATAATGATTAGACTGATTCTAATCTAAAAATGAATTAACAGAATCTTACATGGATTCATGCAGTTTTTGAGCAGAGTACAAGTACAAATTCACCCCACAACCTTATATATGTATGTGTGCATGGGTGTGTGTGTGTGTGGGTGTGAGGGGGGGGGGTGGTGTTGAGAGTGTCTGTGAGACAGTGTATATATGTGTGTGTGAGTGTAAAGGCATATAAATCTGTGTGAAGGTGCATGTGGGAGTATGTGTGTCTGTAGGAGTGTGTGAGTGTTTATCTGTGGGAGTGTGTGTCTTTGTCTGTGTGTGTTTGTATTTGTGTGTCTGTATAGTGCAATGTTACACACACACACAGGCACTCCTACACATACGCGCACACAGACACAGACACACACTCCTACAGAGACACACACTCACACATGCACCCTCACACAGATTTATACCCCTTTACACTCACACACACACATATACACTGTCTCACAGACACTCTTAACCCCCCCTCCTCACACATACACACACTTATGCACACATACACATATAAGTTTGTGGAGTGAATTTGTACTTGCACAGTTACATTGTACTTTGCTCAAAAACTGCATGAATCCATGTAAGACCTCACATAGAAATAATATATCCTCATAGCGATATAATATATTCTCATATAGATAATATATCCTCACATAGATAATATATCCTTTCTTGATATATATATTGTCACATAGATAATATATCCTCATAGAGATATAATGCATCCTTATACAGATAATATATCCTAATAGCGATAGAACATATCCCCATATAGATAATATATCCTCATAGTGAAGTTCTCAGCCCACCTCATTATTTTGGTTCTGTACTCTCTGGCTCTCCCCCTGTCTAAGTGGTTGAGATTTACCCCAATATTTGAATGATACTCACCCAATGGCATTGATGTCATTTCACCTCAGCTGAAGACAATGCTTTCTGTTCAGCTTCTGAAATTCCCAGGATTAGACCCATCTTCCAGAATTCTAGAAGCCTCTCTTCTGTACTTTCTTTCTTAAGCCATGCAATTATATTTGTAACCATCCTCTCCCAGCGCAATGTAAGGGGTTTTCCTGATAATAGTACTATTGAGGGCTAACATTTTAACTTGCGCCCCAATAGATGCCCCCTGGTTAATTACTGGCCTTCAGAGAAGGGAACATGCCACATTATCCGGTCATTCTTCCTCCAACCCAGTAGATTTCACATGTTTGTTTCTCACTGTGCTCAGGTAGAATTACTCAGTGTAACAAGGTCAAAACCCATCTAGCTAAGCTTCTACTATCATGATGTCAGCTATGGAATTCTTGAATGAGACTGGAGTGGAGGAGGTTGAGGGGATGACCTTATAAAAGTTTATAAAATCTTGAAAGGTGTAGATAAGGTTAATGGTAAATGTCTTTTCCCGAGGGTGGGGGATTTCAAGATGGGTGGGGGATTTTTTTTAAGGTGAGAGAAAAGAGATTTTAAAAACACGAGGGGCAAATCCTTTACACAGAGGGTGGTTCACGTGTGGAATGAACTTCCTAAGCAAGTGGTGGATGTGGGTACAGTTACAATGTTTAAACGATACTTAGATGAGTACATGAATAGGAAAGGTTTGGAGGGATATGGGCCAGGCACAACAGGTGGGCTGCAACATGACCTCCCAACTCCTGTACTCAATACTCTGACCAATAAAGGAAAGCATACCAAAGGCCTTCTTCACTATCCTATCTACCTGTGACTCCATTTTCAAGGAGCTATGAACTTGCATTCCAAGGTCTCTTTGTTCAGCAAAACTCCCTAGGATCTTACCACTAAGTGTATAGGTCCTGCTAAGGTTTGCTTTCCCAAAATGCAGCACCTCGCATTTATCTGAATTAAACTCCATCTGCCACTTCTCAGCCCATTGGCCCATCTGGTCAAGATCCTGTTGTAATCTGAGGTAACCTTCTTTGCTGTCCACTACACCTCCAATTTTGGTGTCATCTGCAAACTTACTAACTGTATCTCTTAAGCTCACATCCAACTCATTTATATAAATGACAAAAAATAGAGGACCCAGCACCGATCCTTGTGTCACTCCACTGGTCACAGGCCTCCAGTCTGAAAAACAACCCTCCACCGCACCCTCTGTCTTCTACCTTTGAGCCAGTTCTGTACCCAAATAGCTAGTTCTCCCTGTATTGCATGAGATCTCACCTTGTTAACCAGTCTCCCATGAGGAACCTTGTTAAACGCCTTACTGAAGTCCGTGGAAATGAGCTGCCAGAGGAAGTGGTGGAGGCTGGTACAATTGCAACATTTAAAAGGCATTTGGATGGGTATATGAACAGGAAAGGTTTGGAGGGATATGGGCCGGGTGCTGGCAGGTGGGACTAGATTGGGTTGGGATATCTGGTCGGCATGGACAGATTGGACTGAAGGGTCTGTTTCCGTGCTGTACATCTCTATGACTCCATGACTCTAAGTTTAGCTTATGTTCAGCATTGACTGGTTGGGTCAAATGGTCTGTTTCTGTGCTGTATGATTCTATCTCAGAGCTCTGCAGTCTCTCATCATTTAGATCTTTGCCCACTCACTTCCCTTGTCCATATCCTGTTTTGCTTCCTTACGTCCTCTTCACAGTTACTTTGCTCCCTTCCTTTGTGTCATCAGCAAAATTAACACTCAGAGGTCTTAGGGATTTATGTACATGAATGTTTGTATTGGCAAACCAGGTTGATAAGATAGTTAAAGGAGCAGATTGGATCTTTGACTTTGTGTGTAGCAGAAGAGAGTACAAACACACAGAATTTATTTTACAAATTAGGCCTCAGTTCAATGAAGGGTTGTGGAAGTGAACAAAATATTTAACAAAATAACATTGAATTTCTGCCTTGTGAATTGGTAATTATCTGTAATTATGTTAAAGTTAAACATAATCTCGCTTGACTGTTCATAGTTAGGGGGCATGATGTAAATTCCTCTGGAGTTTTGGCAGATAAGCCTCAAATCCAATTACTGCTGAGCCAGAAAATTATTACACAAGCAAATTGGATTTAATTCCTCCACACAGCAAACATAATTAACAGTAATTGTCCAGATCAGTCAATGCCTTATGTACAAAGTCATTCCTAATCAGTATTGACCTAACAAATGGAGGGAGCTCCTGGTCTAAACAGGTTCCTCTGAAACAGTCTCTTTGATGTTATTATATGTAGCAATGAAGCTTGCATTAGGAAAACTGACTCGATATTAATGAGCCCCAAAGCAGGAGGTGATAAAGGTGAGCAATTGTCAGGAGTACCTGTGGCTGGACTTTATTTGGCAGAGATACAAACCTATATAACGTTCCAGGGAAACATTTACTCTATCAACCCACCTGACAATGGATGATGGACTGTGAAGGGACATTCGGGCAACCAACTGTGCTGATGGGAACTGACTGGTTATGCTGGGTGATAGTGGGCTGGTAACTTATCCTCTACTTCCCCATCCTCCAACACCAGTGTTTTAACCCACAGGCAATGGGATCCTACATTAATTATTATAATACTGGCCAATTGTAACATTGGGCATCACCTTCTACAATTTCTGTTATAGGTCAAAAGGAACCCTCCAGCTCAGTCTGCAAAAGTAAGTTTCCCAGTTGCTCCCTTTGGTGGGATTGCTGGTGCTGTGACCTACAGGGATGGGCAGGGAAGTCCTTACCCTTTGTTCTATTGTCTGTTCAAAGCTAGGAACTAATTCACTGAGAACAAATTAAATGGGGAAGTGTTCCAAAGTTGCACTGGAGAGTCAGGTTTTGCTGTGACATGCCATCACTCTCTAAGCAACGTGCTAACTGGGCAGCAAGCTCGGATTAGACAAAAGAGCTCTCATCTTCTCTATGCTTGAAATTCAATTATTTCCAAAGGTCAACCAGAGGTTATAGCACACCTTGTCCCTGGCCATAATCCAAATTGATTCCAGCCATCCCACCTTCCTCCTCCCCCCTAGCTGAATGCCTGGGTAAATTCCTACATGACCTAGTCCACCAATTGTTTCATGGAGCTGGCTAGGTCCAGGTGGGATTCATTTATGGGAATGAGGCATTGGCAATAATCCTCCACAGGGCAAAAGTGAGGACTGCAGATGCTGGAAATCAGAGTCTAGATTAGAGTGGTGCTGGAAAAGCACAGCAGGTCAGGCAGCATCCGAGGAGCAGGAAAATCAATGTTTTGGGCAAAAGCCCTTAATCAGGAGTAATCCTCCACAGCCCCAGGCTGACTGTCTCTCTGTGTCCAATTTGGAGAATCAGAAACCTCACTTCCACCCCCCACTTCGAAATCACTTCCATATCCACCAGCACTAACTTTGTTTGTGTGCTGGTGATTTGCTGTTTTGGACTTTCTGTCTCCTTTGTTATACAAATCAAAGAGCACCACTGATCAGATCAATGGGCCGATTGTTACTCTTGCAGTAATAGATCATTTTATCAGGCATTATGCACGCCTCTTTAGTTTTCAATGAACTTTATCTAATCTGTGGATAAACTCATTCAGCAAACATTAATTGGTACAATCAATGTACTGTATAAAGTTGAGCTGATGAACACATTGCCCTGTATGACGCTGGGCTCTACAGTCTGGCTAATCCCAGTTCTCATTGCTGGCTGTGCTGAGTTTGTACATATGAATCCTAGTGATGATGGTAAAGATACCACAACATACCTCAGGGTCTCTGTTAATAAAAACTGAAACTGCTGGAGAAACTCAGCAGGTTTGGCAGCAACCATGGAGAGAGAGACAGAGTTAACATTTTGAAAGCTTTCAGTTGACTAAAGGGGGTGCAGGAACGAGTAGAACAGATGGTGAGGGTGTGCAGAGCACAAATTGTGCAAGAGATATAAATGCAGAGCAGGTTTTAAGGTGGGTGTTAATAGCAGGAAGTAGGTCAGCTCTGCCAAGAGCAAAGCCATGCTCTCATTGGTGGGGTTTACATGGTGGGATTGGTGGGAGTAAGGGTGAAGCTAATCAAAATGGAGTACAGTGTTCATGCTCTGAAGTTGTTAAACTGAATGCTGAGGTCTGAAGGCTGTAAATTGTTAAATTGGAAAATGAGGATATTGTGCTTTTGTTGGAACATTGCACGGTGGCTCAGTGGTTAGCACTACTGCCTCACAGCGCCAGGGACCTGGGTTTGATTCCAGCCTCAGGCAACTATTAATGTGGAGTTTGTACATTCTGTCTGTGTCTGTGTGGGTTTCCTCCCCCAATTCAAAGATACGCAGGTTAGGAGTATTGTCCATGCTAAATTGCCCATAGTGTTCAGGGATGTGTAGGTTAGGTGCATTAGTCAGGAGTAAGTGTAGAGTAATGGGTTTGGGTGGGATACTGTTCGAAGGGTTGGTGTGGACTTGTTAGGCTGAAGGGCCTGTTTCCACACTGTAGGGATTTTTTGATTCTAGATCCAGGGACAAGCAGCGGAGCAAGATAGCTTATTGAAATGACAGGCACCTGGAAGGTCAGGGTCACTCCTTTGGACGGAGTGGAGATGTTCCACAATGCGGCTACCCAGTCAGGGTTTGGTCTCACCAATGTAAAGGAGACCACTCTGTGCGAAATGAATGCAGTAGACTAGATTGAAAAGAGAACAAATGAAACACTGCTTCACCTGGAAAGTGTTTGGGGCCTTGCACAGTACCGAGTGAGGAAGTGATTGGGCAAGTGTTACACCGTCTGTGATTACATGGGAAGGTGCCAGGGTGGGAGGGTGAAGAATTGGTAGGAGTGACAGAAGAGTGCGTCAGTGTGTGTGACAGACAGAGAAGTCCCTGCACAATGCTGACAAGGGAGGGAAAGGAAAAATATGTGTGAATGTGGTGGAAAAGGCATAAATGGGAAGAGACTGAACAAGAGGAGGAGAAATAGAGTCGAGATAGGAAGAAATGAGTTTCTTGGGGCAGGAGTGAGCTATAACGATGAGTCTGCCAAAGCAGTCTTGTTAATGGATTTTGCAATGAGCACTCCTTTTGCCTATTGCTCTGCGTACCCACGCCTCTCACATAAAAATCATCATTTTCCCGTCCAATTCTATTCCAGTGAAGAAGAATCAAACAGAACTCAATATATTAACTCTGTTTCTCTACCCACAGCAGCTGCCTGTTCTGCTGAGTGTCTCCAGCAGTTTCTGCTTTTCTTTCTGATCTCCAGCATCCACAGGACTGTGCTTTTGTTTGTGTTTCTGGGCCAGGGAGAAGACAGGGTTTCAGCCCCAGCTCACCTGCGGTGACCATTCCTGCTACATTGAATTTCAGGTGAAAAATTAATTGTACTGCTTGATGCAAGAATGGTGAAACATTTCTACAATAACTGAGGGGATTATAGTCTGCACCCCCTGCAAGGGGATGGGTGGTGAATCATTTGTGGACCTGAATTTTTCTCAACGTATAGATCCATACCTAATGATTCCACACAAAATTCCATTTACTAAACAGACACAAATCACACAGGTAAACAGTCAACATAACAAACACTGACATTTGCAGGAGTGCCATTTATATCATGACTTAATGCATTCGTAAGGGATTGAAAAGTATAGTTGTTTCCATTCTCTATGACTCTAAGTTATTTGGACAAGTATGTGGTTTACATATGGACTGCAAGATTCTACAAGCAGTAAATGAAGTAAATCTTCACATTACCTGTGTTTTACATGGTATTGGTCAATATGGATGTGTTGGGCAGAATACTAGGTCTCAGTTTTACTTCAGGACGAGATGTTGTAATGACAATGAGGGCACATGCTCCAGGAAATATTAGGTGCTCTGAGAACTCCCAACAAGTGTCTGAACCATATACCAGATCATGACAGATTCCAGCTCTAACTCCTATCAGCCTGGACTATTCTGTCTAACCTAGATGGATCAGGCAAGTCCATGAACACACAATGCTGGTGATCACTAGTTAGCAGCCTCTGTTGACAGCAGAATCTCAGATAGCGGTTCTCATGGGATAGATGGTAGGGCCAGTATAGACCAAGATGTAGAATCACAGAGTCAGGGAATCATTTATGAAGGAGGCCATATGGCCCATCAATTCCATGCTGGCACCCTGCAGCAATTCTTTCAGACCCTTTCAGACCTGCTCTATCAGATCCCTCCTGCGGATTGCACATGTGCAGAGTCTTCTGAGAAACAAAGCTCAGGAAAGCGGATAGGCACCATGGACAATGTGTTTGCTGTCAGTGATATCATTCTATGAATCTCTGAAATAGGTTAAAATCCCACAACTGACAGAATTTGAATTCAACGAAGTCTGGAAATAAAATGTACTCTCAGTAACGGTGACCATGTCAACCACTACTGATTGTTGTAAAAACCCATCTAATTCACACACACCCAATAGGGAAAGAAATCTGCCGTCCTTACCTGGTCTAGCCTACACTTGACTCCAGACCCAAAGCAATGTGGCTGACTCTTAGCTTCCCCAGGAAGTGGCCGTGACAGCCAATTAGTCCACATTAGGGATGAGCAAGAAATGCTGATTGTGGCGCTATTGTCCATATCCCTGAAAGGATAAAGAAAGGGAGTTCAGCCATCGATGGGAACCTGCAGTGTGTAACTGGCCCCTTAAAGCCCAGGGCTGCTTGAAGATACCCGCTACTGCCATCTGCAGTGACTTCAATGGAAGCTGTTCACCTTCTGAGCTGGGAGATCACTTTGTTGAAGTAACAGAGTAGATCAACAAACACATAAGAGAGGCACAAAGGGATTTGACAAGGGTAGCTCCCAATTGTATTGTTGCTGATGAGGTACAGCTGGAATTCAATTCCTTCATGTATTTATTTTTGTTCTGGATTTGCTATTGATTTGGAGGAGAACAGCCCCATGGGGAAAGATTCAGTTGGGTGTTGTTAGCAAAGCAGTGATAAAGATTGTGAAAACGTTAGTGGGTAGGATTTAGGGAGTATGGTTTATTTAAAGAATTCTTAGGGTGACCTGTTCTGATCAATGTGCTACTGCTTTTTCTCCTGTTGCACATGTATTTCTTGCTGCCCCAGCTGATGAAGGACGTGGAGACTCTGATGGCCACGACTTTGTATATCCCCAGGGTTTCCTCTGGAACAGTAGGGAAGCCAGTTTATAATGTGGCAGCGCTGTTAGAATGAAGGTGCACAACAGAGCTCTGGTGTAGGATTATAACTGCGGCCAGGAAAATGGGGAGCAGACCTGCAGGACATACTAAGTGACCCGTGGTTGTAATGCAGATGAAGGATTGAAATCTTGGTGATGGAAAGCACAGAAGTCTCTGAGGAATTCTCAGATCATTATCCCACCTCTATCCTTCCGTGGGATCAGTTCTGTGCCCTCTGCTCTTTGTGATTTTTATAAATGACTTGGATGAGGAAGTGGAAGGGTGGGTTAGTAAATTTGCCAATGACACAAAGGTTGATGGAGTTGTGGATAGTATGGAGGGCTGTTGTAGGTTGCAACGGGACATTGACAGGATGCAGAACTGGGCTGATAAGTGGCAGATGGAGTTCAACCTGGAAAAGTGTGAAGTGATTAACTTTGAAAGGTCAAATTTGATTGCAAATTACAGGGCTAAAGGCAGGATTCTTGGCAGTGTGGAGGTACAGAGGGATCTTGGGGTCCATGTCCATAGATCCTTCAAAGTTGCCATCCAAGTTGATAGGATTGTTATTAAGGCATATGGTGTGTTGACATTCATTAGCAGGGGGATTGAGTTTAAGAGCCGCGAGATTATACTGCAGCTCTATAGAGCCCTGGTTAGACCACACTTGGAATATTGTGTTCAGTTCTGGACACCTCATTATGGGAAAGCTGTAGAAGCTTTAGAGAGGGTGCAGAGGAGATTTACCAGGATGCTGCCTGGACAGGAGGGCAGGTCTTATGTAGAAAGGTTGAGGGAGCTCAGGTTTTTTCACTGGAGCGAAGAAGGATGAGAGATGACTTGATAGAGGTAAACAGGATGTTGAGAGGCATGGTTAGAGTGGATAGCCAGAGACTTTTCCCAGAGAGGACATGTCTATCATAAGGGGGCATAATTTTAAGTTGATTGGGAAAAGGTTTAGTGGAGATGTCAGAGGTAGATTCTTTACTCAGAGAGTGATGGGTGGGTGGAATGCATTGCCAATGGTGTGAGTAGTGTCAGATACATTAGGGGCATTTAAGCGACTCTTGGATAGGCACATGGATGTTAGTACAATGAAGAGGATGTAGGTTAGTCTGGGCTTAGAGTAGGATAGAAGGCCGGCACAACATCAAGGGTCGAAGGGCCTGAACTATGCTGTACTGTTTTCTGTTCTATGTTCTATGACCTCCCTTTAATAAAGCCATGCTGACTAACCCATACTTTACCATGCCCATCCGGGTACAGAGGAACCTCGATTATCCGAATATCAATTATCTGAATTTCGGATTATCCGAAGAAGATCTCAAGGTCCCGATAGAAACATTACATCAAAGAGGTGTTTCCAACACTGATCGCGTCTTAGCAAGTGCTTGCTGTGTCAATCCCATTGAATTTATGGTGGTGGAGGTTTGGGGGTGGCGGGGGGAGGCTTCACCAATGCTGCAGGTCCCTTAGGGGAGGCAATGAATCAGTTAACCAAATACTCAATTATCCGAACTAAATACTGTCTGCCCATCTCGTTCAGATAATCGAGGTTCCTCTCTACTCCGCAATCTCATCCTTAATAATGGACTTTAAAATCTTACCAAACACTGAAATCCAGCTAACCAACCTATAGCTTCCTTCTTAAACAGGAGTGTTACATTAGCCATTTCTATCCCTCTGGGACTCTCCCTGACTCCAGTGATTCCTGAAGGATTACTACCAATGCCTCTATAATGTCCTCAGCTATCTCCTTCAGAACTCTGGGGCGTAATCTATCTGGTCTGGGTGATTTATCCACTTTCAGGCCTTTCAGCTTCCCCAACATCTTCTTTTTATCTATAAATATTTTTATTGAGAAGAAGATTTAGAATTTTATACAAAAATATAAAATTACTACAAAATAATAGAACAATCTTGCAATATAACAACAATAACAGTAAACAGACTACTACTCTACACCATAAACAATTTAGGAGAAATAAAAACTCTACACAAATTACAATTCAATAAATAACTAAATCAGAACAAAAAAAATTAAATTCAACTGAACTGAACCAAGGTAAATTAAATTAAATTAAATTACGTTAAGTTACAACACTCAGTGCAAACCCGCCAAAGCTCCCTATCACTGGGAGAGTCAGTTGGCATATCCATATTTGTTCAGAATTCCTCCTCCCAGGGGCCCCCGGGCAGCCAGACACAGCCCTCGTGCCTACACAAAGGCCCTAATCAAAATGGCCGACAAGTCTGCATCCATACAGTTCAAAAAAAGCTGCCACGTCCTATAAAGGAGTTCTGTTTTCTGGTGCACCATACTTGTGAGGAAGTCTAGAGGGATGTGCTCCATAACTAACCTAGGCCATCCTGAAAGTCCTGGGGGATTCTCCAACACCCAGCTCATCTGGATAGTCTTCCTCACACAAAATGAAAGAATACTAAACTATTTCTTTCCATGCGTGGGCGAAGAGGGGAGATTCGGCGAATCCATGAGGAGGAACACCGGATCTACATCGACCTCGGTTCCCAAGATGCCTTCCAAAACACTCACTATAGCGTCCCAATACCTACGATGTTTGTGGCCTGACCACAAGCAGTGAGTAAGAGTACCAATATCTATTTTACTTTTGGGGCACATTGGGGATGCTCCAGTCTTAAATTTCACAGGCTTGCTCTGGTGCCAATAAATCCTGAGGAGTACCTTCAGTTGCAGTGCCTGCGTCCTATTGCAAATCAAAATCTTCCTTATGTTCTCCCATTCCCCTGGTGAGATCGCCACCCCCCAATTCCTGAGCCCAGATTCCACACAACCGCTCAATGTCTTTCGAGACACTATCTGCTAATAGATGATAAAGGGTGCTAACCGAGAGGGTGCCAGTGGACCGAAGCACTCTCCTCCCCATATCTGAGTTACAGGGACTAACCATTAATGTACTCTTTTTCTGTATAAACTCCCTAATCTGAAAGTAATGAAAGAGGTTCCTCCTGGAGAGCTCCTATTTCTGGCTCAGCTGCTCTGAAAGACATCATGACCTCCCCTTCAAATAAATCTCCCACACAGGAACCTCCTCTGGACTTCCTGAGCCTAAAGCCGGAATCCATTGATCCCGGCTGGAATTCTACCAATCCAACTATGAGAGTAAAAGGGAAAGTTTTTTGTAAATTGCGTTCACTTTGTGGCGTGTTTAATCCATTCTCCATGCTTTAACCATGTTAACAACAATCAGATTGCTGCAATGGTTTATAACAGTCCTCATCTTGGCCATGAACAACAGATTAATGAGGGGGCATTTTGCCTGGGAGGCCTCGATGTCCAGCCATATTGGCCACGGGTCCTGGCAGGCCCAATCAGCCACATAGGATAATAGGGAACTTAGTTGGTACTTCTTAAAGTCTGGAAAATCCACAGCTCCCCCCATCCACTGTGGAAGCTGCAATTTGGCAAGTTTAATAAGAGGCCGCCTGTGATGCCAGGTAAAAGAGCTGAGCCAACTGCAAAGCCTCCATTGCACCTGCCTGGGCAACATCAAAGGGAGCATTCACATGGGATCTAATAAGCGAGGAAGAACATTCATTTTAACAAGAGGTATTCTACCCAACCAGGATATCAGAAGATCCTCTGAGCGCCTAAGGTCCTGTCTTATCTTCTGTAACAACTTCACAAAGTTAGCTTTATATAATTGATTGAAGGCCAGGGAGATAAAAATGCCTAAACACAGGAAGCCTCCCTGTGACCCCTGGAAAGGGAAACGGGTTCCACTCCAAGATCAGATATCCTATTCAGACCCCCGAGAGGCATGGCCTCTGATTTCATAAAACTGACTTTATATCCCGATAAAGAGCCAAATAAATTAATCACTTGTATTAAACAGGGCAGAGGTATCATTAGGTTAGTTAGAAAGAGAGGAACGTCATCTGCATAAAGGGTGATTTTGTGCCTTCCTGATCCTACCTCCAGGGCAGTTAAATTGGGGTCCTTCCGGATGGCCTCTGCCAATGGCTCAGTCACCAATGTAAATAGTAATGGCGAGAGGGGGCACCCCTGTTGGCTGCCTCTGCCAATACTAAAAATTGTCCGACCTAATGCCATTAGTGAGAGCCGCTGCTTTAGGGTCACCATATAACACTGGCACCTACCTAGCGAAAACCCCTCCAAGACCAAACCGTTCCAGGACATAAAAGAGGTATGGCCACTCCACCTGACCAAATGCTTTCTCTGCATCCAGGGAGATGACCAAGCCCGGAATCGACCCTTGCTGGTACACCTGGACCATATTTAGAACTCTTCTAATATTAGAAGACCTGCGACCCCTAATAAAATCTGTCCGGTCCACTTGCACAATGAAGGGCAAGACCTCCTCTAACCTTAACGCCAGCATTTTCGACAAAACTTTAAAGTCCATGTTTAATAATGATATGCGCCTATACAAAGTGCAATCCTCTGGGGCTCTCCTTCTCTTGACAATAAGAGATATATTTGCTTTTCTCAGAGATACACCAACCCCAGCTTCCTTTTCAGGTCTACCAACTACCTGGATCGCGGGGATCACGAGACCCCTGGGCATCCTATCCACCTTGGGGTCCATCAACCTGGACATTGTGTCCATTAAAAATTTGAGGGGTGTGCCGGAGGCAATATATATTCAAGATCCCATACCCCTCTGCATGTATTAATGCTTTAAGGATCAGAAACTGCCCACATTCATCCTTAATATGGTCTAACAACTGAAATGGAAGGTTATTCTGAATGAGTATAGCTACTCCTCTACTTTTCGAATTAAACAATGAAAAAACACCCGGCCGAACCCTCCCTGCTGTAACTTCAAGTGCTCTTTATTGGTTAGATGTGTTTCTTGCAGCAAGGCTACATCGACCCTTTCCTTTCTAAGGCTTGAAAGTATCTTTTTTCTCTTAATCGTTGAATGACTTCCCTTAATGTTCCAGTGCACCATTTAAATGCGTGGCTAGCCATAGCCATCCAAAACAGGCCGAGCCCCCCGGAAGGAAGAACCCCATTCATAGCACGCCGAGTGAAAGCATTAAACAGTTTGTATAAACTTGAAAATACAACTACAAAAAGTACCAAATCAAAACTTCTAACAGCTACTTCTGCAATGGACCAACATATAACACAACTCAGAGGAGACTTTCCCCCTTGCCCACAGGGAGCTCTCATACTTCCCACTAGCCCCTCCATGGCTCCCTCTAGCTGAAGCTGCACCCCAAACCCAGACAAGACAAAGTACAAAAAAGTTACACATATTTTACAGCAAGAAAATTAGAAATGGGCATTCAACCCATCCCATCCATACTTTGAAGCTAAGCAATCCTGGTAAAAAAAAAGTAAACCCCTCCACCATCCCCCCCCCCAATCCCCCACACTACCATCCTGTACTGCTCCACCTCCATGACATGCTGTCCGAGTCACTGGATCTTCTGATCATGCTTCTGCAGCATGGCCGAGATCAGGTCCAGCCTGCTCCGGGTCCTCTCCATCACTGATTCAATCTTCTCTTGGAGTTTCACAAACCCCAAGACCAGGCTTTGCTCCGAGAATGTTCACGGAGGCCGACCACTGCAGCCGTGGGCATGTCCGTGTCCATTGCTACAGGGGATTGTCCTGTGGTTGCAATCCTCGTGATCCTTTTCCCTTAGTCATTTTCCTTACTCACTTAAATTCTGGGGATCAAAAACTACCAATTTTGACCACATTGGATAAGAAAGAGAGGGTGAATGCACCACTTTGTCTGGGTTCTGGTGCAGAACTCAGCAGGGTAGACCTACTGGGTCACTGCCATCTTGGATCTCCCACCATCATCTTCTTAACAATGGCTACTACACTCCCCTCTGCCCCCTGACTCTTTTGAAGTTCTGGACTGCTGTTGGTGTCTTCCACATATTGAAAACTGATGTAAAGTACCTATTCAGTTCCCCTGCCATTTCTTTGTTTCCCACTACAACTTCTCCAGCCTCATTTTCCAGGGGACCAATATCCACTCTGGCCTCTCTCTTACCTTTTAGATCTCTAAACAAAACCTCTTATAGTCTTCTTTTATATTGCTAACTAGTTTACCCTTGTGTTTCATCTTTTCCTCCATTATTGCTTTTTTAGTTGTCTGTTGGTTTTTTAAAGGATTCCCAATCCTCTGGCTTCCCACTAATCTTCACCACATTATAGCCTCCTTTTGTTTTTATGCTTTCCTTGATATCCCTTGCCAGCCACAGTTGCCTCATCCTCTCCTTGATATGTTTCTTCTTACCTGGGACCAATTTATGGTGTGCCTCCTGAATTACCCCCAGAAACTCCTGCCCTTGCTAATACACCATCTTCCCTGCTGGTCTCCCTTTCCAATCAACTCTGGCCAGCTCCTCCATCATCCCTTTCTAGTTCCCTTTACTCAATTGCAATACTGTTACATCTGATTCCAGCTTCTCCCCCTCACAATGCAGGGTGAATTCTATCGTATTGTGGTCACTGCCCCCTAGAGATCCTTTTGCCTTCAGCTTGCTAATCAAGTCTGCCTCATTACACACCACCAAATCCAGAATTGTCTGTTCCCTCATGGGCTCTACCACCAGCTGCTCCAAACAAATCCATCTTGTAGACATTCTACAATTTCCTTTTCTTGAGAACCATTATCAACCTGATGTTCCCAGTCCACCTACATATGGAAGTCCCCCATGATGATTGTAATTGTGCCTTTCTTACATGCCTTTTCTATCTCCTGATTTATTTTCTTCTTCACATTCTGACAGCTGCTAGGAAGGCTGTACACAACTCCCATCAGGGGATTTTCCTTCATAGTTCCTCAACTCTACCCACACAGATTCTACACCTTCTGACCCAATATCACTTGCTGTCAATGTAATTTCATTTCTTACTAACAACCAAACCCACCCCCTCTGCCTTATCTGCCTGTCCTTCTGATACGACATGTATCCATTGATACTTAATTCAAGAAAGGCTCAAGGTCCTGTGATCACAAGAGAATCAATGTAAACATCAACAGTTCACATGTCATCCAGTCTGTTGAGACCGCAAACACATTCTGAGGCATCTCCCCATCGCACCCACTATTTTAGACTCCTTTTAAAATCCAGTTTTGTTTCAGGACGCCTAACCTTTCTATTATCAAAAAAAGCTGCAATTTTACATAACCAGCTCAATCTGTGAAATATTCAGGCCAAAGGTGAAAGCAGAAATGACTAAGTTAGCAAAAGGCTAACCATGAATCTGTGGGGGTATAACCCTTCCATCAATCAAAGCCAAATTTTATTGACAAATGTGGCCTTGAAAAATTATGATATTCAACCTTTATCTGTCACTTGGAGCCATCACAGCGATATATAATCACCAGCTTTTTCATGTTTTGAAACATGAATAACCAATGAACTTTGGCCTTGTCTGCACTTCCACTTAAGTTTATCAGCACACATGGTCTCAGTACAAATTTGTTACAGAATCCTTAAGTATCAAAACTGCTGGGTAAACCAGTTAGAACTGTAATGTTATTGGACAATATTAATACAAAGCGGTTTCTAAGAAGGTGGAATTAATCTAAGTAACCCTTTGTCAAACCATTGGTGTCCTTTTCTACCTGTGATACTACAAACCTTCCTTGCTCTAGTTCAAAGGCAGCTCCACCTGATTACACATCACGCCTGCAGTCAAACCATTCCCAAGGCAGCCATATGTACAGCACAAACAAAACCATTTGCTCAGCAGTCAGGATAATGTTTCTGCAGCCAGTAAACAGAGCAGAAAACGACAGGTCAATCAGCACCCCCTAATGACAAACCAGCAAATAACCAGAAAGGAACTCAGAAGCTTTGTAAAGAGCCCTGCTGACAGGGTCTTCCTGTTTTTTCACCCACAAGTTGTTGTGTGAGTTAATCACGTGGGTCTGGTCGTGGGGCAGCTTTATCCTCCAAAAACCAAAGAGATTAGATTAGATTACCTACAGTGTGGAAACAGGCCCTTCAGCCCAACAAGTCCACACCGACCCGCCGAAGCGCAACCCACCCATACCCCTTCACCTGCACATCTTTGGACTGTGGGAGGAAACCGGAGCAAACCCACGCAGACACGGGAAGAATGTGCAAACTCCACACAGTCAGTCACCTGAGGCGGGATTTGAACCCAGGTCTCTGGTGCTGTGAGGCAGCAGTGCTAACCACTGTGCCACCGTGCCACCCTAAGAGAAACAATGTCCTCAGGGACTGAAGCAGTTCCAACAATCATGCTATGAAGAAATAAGATGATTGAAGTGTTCCTTCGCACTCAGCACACTACTCCCACTGTCCATTTTTTTATTGATTCCCAGCCAGATTGCACATCCCCTATAGCTTGTGACATATAACTGGTCTTTTGAGCCATCGCAAAGAGCACTTAAGATTCAACCACGTCAGGAGTCAGTCTGGAGTCACCTCAAGGCCACACATCAGGTCAAGGTGGCAGTAGCCTTCCCTGTAAGATATTTACAGAATCACAATTATTATAGTACAAAAGGAGCCCATTCAGCTGATCATGCCTGCGCCAGCTCAATTATCTAGTGTCAATCTCCAGCCCTTTTTCCCATATCTCTGCACACCATCACTATCCAAATAGACCCAGCCAATTCCCTCTTGAATTCCTCAGTCGATCCTGTCTCCCCCAGGCGTTGCATTCTGTACCTGAACCACCCACTGTGTGAAAAGGTGTTTTCTCACATTGCCCTTGTTTCATGAGCATAAGTCTGGAATACTTAACATTTATCACCGAACACATTACTGGGGTTTTGCGTACTGAACCTGTTGCCTCAGCTGTGAGTGCACCCGAATCCACAGCAACATCAACGGTAACCAGGCAGGACATGTATCTTTTCCATCTGCAGGTGATCTGAAGCTTGTTAGAACAGGAGTCAGCGTCGAGCTGAAATCTCTGCAGTGCCACCCACTGCTCCCTTCTCAAAGGGAATGGCTGCCTCCCAGTTTAACACAAAATGGTTCCGAGCTGACCCCAAGCGCTGTGTCCTTTAACAGTAAACTGTGATGGGGGGGGTGCCATGGAGACCGAGGACACAGAGGAGCTTCCTATGATGCAGGAGCTGATTATAGAATTTTATTTCCGTTTCTGTGCAGGCAGCTGGTCAGATTGACAGGAGAGCCAGCTGTCTGCAGCCAGCATCAATCAGTCCCCCTGGAGAAGCTCTGGTGACAGTCCCCTGTCCTCAGGAATGTAAGAATAGAAAGATTCAATTAGGTCATGGTCAATCTGTATCTCTACTCCAACTCCCTGCCTGGGATCTATATTCTTTAAGGATAGTAAAGATCTGTCAAACTCAGGTGTTAAATGATCAATTATGATGCTATTTACATGGAAGAGAGTTCCACACATCTACCAACCTTTGCAATCCTCCCAGCTCCATTACAGCTTGAATTCATCCATTGGCCTGGGCACCCTGTGAGCAGAAAATCCTTCCATCTCTTTTCAATTCCTTTTAAACTTGAAATCATCCATTAAGTCACTTTTTACTCTTGTATATATCATATACACTCATGTAAAAGTCAACTTTTTTAGATTATTTTTTAAGGTTAAATTTATGGGGTTGACTATTACATGGAAGTTACTTTTGAGGGCCTGAAATGCATCCTACAGTCCGAAATACTGTATCACCTGCAGAAGCCCAATTAAACTCTAAATGAATGAAGAAAAAAACACCACAAATTATGGTAATTATCTGATTAAAAACAACAGAAACAAAAATGCATGATAACTTGTAGCCTTCCTTCTGCTGATTTCTGATTACTAACTGGTGAAACTGTAATATCTTATCTTCTAGCTCAGCAGGCAGCTTTTGTGCAAACTTAGCTCTCTGCCAAACTACTAGGTTGTCACCTGACTCTGGCCTGATGTATTTTAAACATTCACACCAAATTGGTGCAAATTGTACATCAAAACACATAATAGCATGAAAAAGAAATTAATTTCCTCGTCGTAATATTTATGTACAGGATAATACTTGACTCACAAATTATTGTTCTGTTATCTGTGAAGAACTAGGGCTGACTTTTACATGAGATATGTGGAAAATTCCAGATTTTTTTGGCTGAAAAATAGGATTTTGACTTTTACACGAGATCGCCTTTTACTCGAGTATATATGGCACCAGGGAATAAAGACTTAGTTTGTGCAATCTCTCCTCAACTTAACCCTTACAACCCTGGTAGCATTCTTTTGAATCTGAGCTTCCTAGCTGATCTCACCTTCCAAAACCAGTTCACCTTTTAAAGGTATAGTGTCTCGATCAGTAAACTGTATTCCAGATGTAATATAACAGAGGCTTTATACAGCTACAGAGGGAGGGGGACAGAAAGCCTGGTGTGGGGGAAAGAAATAGAACATAGAACAGTACAGCACAGTACAGGCCCTTTGGCCCACGATGTTGTGCCAAGCATTTATCTTAATCTAAGATCAACCTAACCTACACACCCCTTAATCTACTGCCGTTCATGTGCTTGTCCAGCAGTCGCTTAAATGACCCTAATGTCTCTAACTCTACTACCACCGCTGGCAGTGTATTCCATGCACCCACCACTCTCTGCGTAAAGAATCTACCTCTGACATTTCCCCTATACCTTCCTCCAATCACCTTAAAGTTATCACCCCTCGTGACAGCCATTTCTGCCCTGGGGAAAAGTCTCTGGCTCGCTACTCTATCTATGCTTCTCATTACCTTGCACACCTCTTTCAAGTCACCTCTCTTTCCTCTCTCCAGTGTGAAAAGCCCTAGCTCACTCAATCTTTCTTCATAAGACAAGCCCTCCAATCCAGGCAGCATCCTGGTAAATCTCTTCTGCATTGTCTCTATAGCGTCTTCAGCCTTCCGATAATGAGACAACCAAAACTGGACATAAGATTCCAAGTATTGTCTAACCAGGGTTTTATAAAGCTGCAGCAAAACCTTGCGACTCTTAAACTCAATCCCCATTGTTAATGACAGCCAAAATACCATATGCCTTCTTAACAACCCTATCCACTTGGCTGGCAGCTTTGAGGGATCTATGTACGCGGAACCCAAGATCCCACTGTTCCTCCACACTACCAAGAATCCTGTCTTAAACCCTGTATTCAGATTCAAATTTGACCTTCCAAAGTGAATGGCTTTCCATTTATTCAGGTTGAACTCCATCTGCTACTTCTCAGCCCAGCTCCGCATCCTGTCAATGTCTTGTTATAGCCTGCAACAGCTCTCGACACAATCTACAACATCACTGATATTTGTGTCATTGGTAAACTTATTAACACACCCTTCCACTTCTTCACCAAGTCATTTTATAAAAACTACAAAGAGCAGAGGCCCAAGAACAGATCCCTGCAGGACACCACTGGTCACCGACCTCTAGGCAGAATACTTTCCATCCACTACCACTCACTGTCTTCTTTCGGCAAGCCAATTCTGTATCCAGACAGCCAAATATCCCTGTTTCCCAAACGTCCTAACGTTCTGAACGACCCTACCGTGGTGAACCTTAACAAATGCCTTACTGAAATCCACATACACCACATCCACCGCTCAATCTTTGTCAACTTGTCTCATCACATCCTCAAAGAACTCAATAAGGCTTGTGAGGCATGACCTGCCCCTCTCAAAGCCATGCTGACCATCTTTAATCAAACTATGGCTTTCCAAATAGTTATAAATTCTGTCTCTCAAAGTTCTTTCTAGTGTCTTGCTTACCACAGACGTAAGACTGACTGGTCTGTAATTCCCAGGGATTTCTCTATTCCCTTTCTTGAACAGAGGAACAACATTCGCCTCCCTCCAATCAGCCTGTACTACTCCTGTGGAAAGTGAGGATGCAGCGATCATCGCCAGAGATGCAGCAATCTCATTCCTCACTTCCCATAGTAACCTTGGATAGATCTGCTGGGGACGTTTCTGCCTTGATGCTTCTCAGAATTTCCAGCACATCCACTTCCTTAAGATCAATCTGTTCAAGCCTATTAACCTGGTCCACTGTGTTCTCACTATCAACAAGGTCCCTCTCTCTAGTGAATATTGAAGCAAAAAAACTCATTTAGGCCCTATCCTACCTCTTCAGACTCCAGACACAAGTTCCCTCCACTATCCCTGATCCACCTTACTCTCTCTGATCATTCTCTTATTCCTCATGCAAGTGTAGAATGCCTTTGGGTTTTCTCTAATCCTTCCTACCAAGGCATTTTCATGCCCCCTCCTAGCTCTCCTCAGTTCATTTTTGAGTTATTTCCGAGCTATCCTATAATCCTCTAAAGTTGTGCCAGATCCTTGCTTCCTCAACCTTAAGTGAGCTTCCTTCTTCCTCCTGATGAGAAACTCCTCTTATCTTGTCATCCAAGGCTCCTTCACCTTATCATTCATTGCCTGTCTCAGTGGGACAAAGTTATCCAAAACTCACAACAAGTTTTCCTTAAACAGCCTCCACGTTTCTGTTGTGCACTTCCCGTAGAACAATTGTTCCCAATTTATATTCCACAGCTCTTGTTTAATACCAGTATAATTTCCCCTTCCCCAATTAAATACCTTACTATACTGTCTGTTCCTGCCCCACTCCACGGCTATGGTAAAGATGAGGCAGTTTGGTCACTGTCACCGAAATGCTCTCCCTCTGAGAGATCTGACACCTGGCCTGGCTCATTGCCGAGCACCAGACGGTGACTGGAGGGGCTGAAAGGAAGGAAAATCATGATGGGAGTCAAAAAGGGAGGTTGTTTGACAGCGGTGAGGCAGAAGACTTCCTCGAGGGGCCAGAGGAGCAATCTTGGCTCCTCCTGATCCATAAGAGAGGCTGCTAAAGGCACTTTGCAACTTTAGCTCCCAACTGAGAGCCAGAATTTCTTTAAAAATTCACTTGTGGGATATGGGCGTCACTGGCTGGGCCAGCATTTACTGCCCATCTCTAGTTGCCCTTGAGAAGGTGGGGGTGAGCTGCCCTCTTGAACTGCTGCAGTCCATATGCTGTAGGTAGACCCATAACACTGTTAGTGAAGGAATTCCAGGATTTTGACCCAACAACAGCGAAGGAACGGTGATATATTTCCGAGTCAGGATAGTGAGCGGCTTGAAGAGGAACTTGTAGGGGGGTGGTGTTCCCATGTATCTGCTGCCCTTGTCTTGCTAGATGTGGTCTTGGTTTTGCATGGTGCCACTGAGCATCAGTGATGGAGGGAGTGGATGTTTGTGGATGTAGTGCCAATCAAGCGGGATGCTTTATCCTGGATGGTGTCAAGCTTTTTGAATGTTGCTGGAGCTGCACCCATCCAGGCAGATGGGGAGTATCCCATCACACTCCTGACTTGTGAAACATTTCAGGTAAAAGATCCACAAGCCTGACCACCCTGGCTGACCCATTGTCTCAGCCTGCTCCTGCCTCATCTCTACCTACCCCGACACTGTCCTATCCCCCCTAGTCCAGGAACTCCCCACATACATTCAAGACACCAACCACGCCCTCCACCTCCTCCAAGACTTCCGTTTCCCCGGCCCCCAATGCCTCATCTTCACCATGGATATCCAATCCCTCTACACCTTCATCCACCATGACCAGGGCCTCCAAGCCCTCTGTTTTTTAATTCTCCAGACGTCCCCAACAGTACCCTTCCACCGACACTCTCATTCGTTTGGCCGAACTGGTCCTCACCCTTAACAATTTCTTCTTCAAACCCTCCCACTTCCTCCAGACCAAAGGGGTGGCCGTATGGGCCCCAGCTATGCCTGTCTCTTTGTTGGCTGCGTAGAGCAGTTGATCTTCCGTAATTACACCAGCACCACTCTCCACCTCTTCCTCCGCTACATTGATGACTGCATTGGCGCCACCTCGTGCTCCCGCAAGGAGGTTGAACAATTCATCAACTTCACCAACACATTCCACCCCGACCTTAAATTTACCTGGACCATCTCTAACACCTCCCTCCCCTTCCTGGACCTCTCCATCTCCATTAACGATGACCGACTTGACACTGACATTTTTTACAAACCCACCAACTCCCACAGCTACTTGGATTACACCTCTTCCCACCCTACCTCCTGCAAAAATGCTATCCCATATTCCCAATTCCTCCACCTCCCCGTATCTGCTCCCAGGAGGACCAGTTCCACCACAGAACACACCAGATGGCCTCCTTCTTTAGAGACCGCAATTTCACTTCCCATGTGGTTAAAGATGCCCTCCAACGCATCTCGTCCACATCCCGCACCTCTGCCCTCAAACTCCACCCCTCCAACCGTAACAAGGACAGAACCCCCCTGGTGCTCACCTTCCACCCTACCAACCTTCACATAAACCAACTCATCTGCCAATATTTCCGCCACCTCCAAAAAGACCCCACCACCAGGGATATATTTCCCTCCCCACCCCTTTCCGCCTTCCGCAAAGACCGTTCCCTCTGTGACTACCTGGTCAGGTCCACGCCCCCCTACAACCCATCCTCCCATCCTGGCACTTTCCCCTGCCACTGCAGGAACTGTAAAACCTGTGCCCACACCACCTCCCTCACCTCTATCCAAGGCCCCAAAGGAACCTTCCACATCCATCAAAGTTTTACCTGCACATCCATCAATATCATTTATTGTATCCGTTGCTCCCGATGCGGTCTCCTCTACATTGGGGAGACTGGACATCTCCTAGCAGAGCGCTTTAGGGAACATCTCCGGGAAACCTGCACCAATCAACCACACAGCCCCGTGGCCCAATATTTCAACTCCCCCACCCACTCTGCCGAGGACATGGAGGTCCTGGGCCTCCTTCACCGCTGCTCCCTCACCACCCGACGCCTGGAGGAAGAACACCTCATCTTCCGCCTCGGAACACTTCAACCCCAGGGCATCAATGTGGACTTCACCAGTTTCCTCATTTTTCCTCCCCCCACCTTACCTCAGTTCCAACTTTCCAGCTAGCACCATCCCCATGACCTGTCCTACCTGCCTATCTTCCTTTCCACCTATCCACTCCACCCTCCTCTCTGACCTGTCACCTTCATCCACACCCCCATTCACCTATTGTACTCTATGCTACTTTTTCCCCACCCCCACCCCCTCTCATTTATCTCTCCACCCTGCAGGCTCCCTGCCTCTATTCCTGATGAAGGGCTTTTGCCCAAAACGTCGATTTTTCTGCTCCTTGGATGCTGCCTGACCTGCTGTGCTTTTCCAGCACCACTCTAATTCAGACTTGTGAAACATATTAATCAGATGTCCTATCTCTATAAGCCATAGGGCCCATGAGTAACTGCAGGTAAGTGTGGCTAGGAGATACATTTCCAAATAAAATCTTTCCCATCAATCAAAGGGGCTGAGAGATGGGTAATGATGGTGAATTATTATTGAGGCTGATTATTATCGAAACAGCATTAAGGTGATGAAGTTAATCCAAATGTAAAAGTGCCCTCCAATTATTTCTCAGTTACTATCGAAAATAAACAGCAGCTACCATCTCTACTAAATACCGAATGTTCCTACATGTCGTTCCACTGTGACCGCAGCACGGTTTCTGAAAAGCTCTCATTCCACTTGATGGTATATCCCAGGAGGATGGTCTCTTCCAGACTGTCTTCTTCAGGAAGCTGAAGAAGATGAGATCGGGATTGGGGGCAGGTTAGGAAACAGGAGGACAGTGTTCTGCTGGAAAGGTCACTGGATAATGATGTAGGAACTCAGGTATCACTTAGGGTCAAAGGTTCAAGCCCCATCACAGCAGCTGGGAAATATTTAAATTCAATTAATTCAGCAAAAGAAATTTGAGGAATTAAAAGCCCATTGTAGTTTTGAGGACTACTGATTGTCACAAAAACTATTCATTATCCTAAAGAAAGGAAATCAACTGTCTTTACCTCCACGTGACTACAGACTGACAACAATGTGTAAAGGACGATATTGGGAGGCTGGGTGGAACGTGAGAGCCTTGAGAATGTAATTTGGGGAATTTGCAGAATATTTCAGTGGGTAATATGTACAGCCTATTCACTGCCAACAAACCCCTTGCCCTTGCTTCTGTTAACTCTGTGGAGAGATAAAGCATTAACTAACTCCGTTTCACTCTCCACAGTGAGAAACACCAACTCTGTTTCTCTCTCTCTCTCCACAGGTACTGCCTGACCTGCTCAGTTACTCTGCTGTGCTTCCTCTATTATTTCAGCAATACCTTGGACATTGCCCACCCATCCCTGTCCTAGTTTCCTTCCTGCCCTGCAGAATGAGAGTTTTTGTTTGTGTTGGTTATGAGAAAGGTGATGAAAGTAAAGTTGTGCGTGGGATATAAAGTAAGGGCTTAATGCTGGGAGGAGTTACTTGCTATGAGAAGAGACAGCGGCTGGTGGGCAGTGTGAAGAGAGCACAGGAAGAGATGATTGTCTTCTGAACAAGGAAGAGATGTGCTGTGTACTCTCATGGAAGAATGTAATGGAGGGGAGGGAAGTGGGGAGATGGGCGCATGGTCATCAGGTGTGTTATCATCTAGTATAGCCTGAAGGAACGCCTGTGATCGAACAGAATGAGGATAAGTAATTATACAGTAATTAAGAGCGGGAAATGGTTGTAGGAATATGGGGAGTTAGAAATTAGTTAGGTGTGTGTTTTGTGAAGTGTGTCTGACTGAAGCAAAGCTGCCACACAGAAGTGTGGACTTGAATTCTGTTTAAATAGTTATCATTCTGAGTATAACAAGGTTGTGGAGGGAGATGGAGAGGTGGACAATTATATGAACCCTTGCTGTGTTGGGACACTGGTGGGCAGCCTGCACATGGCAAGAAGGTAATGCCCAGGAATTAAAGCCACCAAGGCGTTATGTTGTCACCCTCACAACATTAATTGAGCCCCCAGTCCCCTCCCCACGTAGTGTAAAGATAAGCTGTAGTTCAACAAATCAATTCCAGAATAAAGTAATTTAAAAATCAAACTCAAGTTCTCCTTCGGTTAGGATTCAGATTCAGCCTGACCAGTGTAAGGTTCTTCGAAAGAAACTGTAACATTCCCAGCAAAAGGTATTCAGAATCAGAATGACATGTGATGTGAAAACATAGCCTTCTTTGTTTTCCCCCCCAGACTTGCCCTCCTGCGATAAGGGTATGACAGCTTTAGCTGGATGAAATGCAGAATGCAACTTCCAATAAACCACAGCATTCAGACTCTGTGACAATGCAGACAGAATGCACGACAATGCTGCATGAATATAATGGAAACCGGGATCTCCTTTTACAAATCACAGCTTGAGACACAGCTTGTTTTATACTGTGTAGCTAAGAGCACGCAAAAATGTGCCCTGATTCTGCTGTTCCTGCTGGAATGGATTTTATTCAGGGAATGTGTGAAACAAGAGAGACAATGCATTCTATTTGCAAAGCCTAGCCTGGATTTGTCAGAGTGTATGCTTTATTTTGAGGTTTAACAAAGGAGGTATTTGCCATGTCTACAACGAGCACCTTCTGTGGAATTAGCCTGTGGGAGTTTGAGTTTAACCTGGTTCCAAAATGATGGCTAATGATGTATCTGCATTTCTGTACAAAAAGAGGCACTGTGTCGGCGTTCCAAGATCCGGAACTTGCATTTATATTGTGCCTGCATTGTAAGAAAATACTGCGAGGCACTTGACAGGGGAAGAAAGAATAAAAGAACAGATACTGAGGGAGAAATTAAAAGGACAGGTTTTACAGAAAGGTTCGGAGAGAGCGGGGAGATGTCTGCAGGAAATTGCAGAGAGATTTCAGCAGAGTAGAATCAAGCTGACTGGGTCTGTCACCGATGATCAGGCAAAGAAAGGAGGAAAGGATATAAGGGGACACTGCACAAAACATTCAATCAGAACGACAAACCATTTCACAGCCAGCTTGTATCTGTATCGAATGGGGATGGGTTAAAATGATTTTGCAAGGTAATTGTGGGATATAAATGAATTAATGTTATTTCTGCAAGTATAAATTCTGATACAGAACAGGAATGAGAAAATAGATATTCAGCAAAAAGAAAGGATATGTTAGCATGAGACGTGAATACAGAACAATGGTGGATATATGGGCAAACAGGAAAACATCTGTTCTCCTCGCTTGCACAGAGACACAGGAACAAACCCTAATTAAAGAGGTCAAAGTGGCCTCTGGATGGAAATAGATGCTGATAGAAGAAAAGATATGCCTAATCAATAATCTACAATAGACTGACGTCAAACACCCTTACGGGAGTCAGAGATAAGAGTTTGTCACGGACAAGACAGGATAAACAGAAGTTGTGGGATCAGTCTTAAGGAAATCTGTGACGTAAGCGAAGCAGGGAACAAACAATGGAATAAGGAAAAATATGGGGATTCAAACTGTATAAATTTCGAGAGTTTGTTGGATTTGGTGTGCATTTTGTCATTGCCTTACCTGGTAATTAGACAAAGCACCCACCTATAGGTGTATAAATAAACGGCTGATTCAGATATTCGTCTCGGACTGAAATTATTAAAGTGAGTGAGCTTTTGATTCTCACAATTGGGGGCTCGTCCGGGATTTTCTTCCATCACCGGGGGGAGTGGTTGGCCTTGGACACTGGGAAGACGTGTCCCATTCCCCATTGAGGAACGGTCTTGTGTCCCGGTTTGGTCTGCTCCCTTGGATGACTAATGTGAATCCTATAAGAGAGACATCTGAATCAGACAGTGATAGGAGTTCGATAGAAGATACGGTGATAAAAGGGGCCAGGCAATTCTGTGCACAGACCAAGGTAAGAAAATTGACTTTTAAGTATTGTCTTGATGGCCGGGATTGAGTTTTAGTAGTTAATAAGGGACTAACGAAGGAACTCACTATGGCTTGCGCTTTGGGTAAGGAAAAAGCCTCCGGGGAAACAAAGTAAGGAAACGGCAATGGAAATGGAGGCGGGGTCCCTTACAACATTCCTCCGGAAAGTCCTTTGGGCAGGATGTTGTGGAAATTGGCAAAATAATACTTGTACAAGGGAGAAAGATGATTAAATATTGTTGCTTTGTATGGACTAAGGACTCCATTCTTCGTCCCGCTGTCTTCTGGCCAAAGTACAGATCGGACGAAGACTGGGTTTGTAAATATCTGAATTTATATGTCAATGTGCGAGAGAGAGAGAGAGAGAGAGAGAGAGAATGTAAAGAGCTGTACAGCTGGTAGGAAGTTTAACCCTTTGTGATTTGGTTTGAGTGAACATTTGTTTGTTGGTGATTGAATGTTTGTGTTTTATTCCCGGGAGCTTGAGTTCCAGGACTGTTTTGAATCTGATTTTGTTATGGAAACTTAACATGATTTCTTTTAAGGTTAAGGATTCTATTGAGATTAAAAAAAAAAGGAATGATAACTCCTGTTCTTTTTACAGATCATGACTGCCTTACTATCAGTTTCTAACTAATCTCTTTTATCTTTACATAACAGCGATTTATGGAAGACAGTTGAAGTTTCAGTTCAACATTAGATTGTGGTAAAAGCAAAATTCTATGGTTAATATCTGTGACCTTGGATTCAGCCATTGTTTATGCATTAGAAGTTTTTTTTAAAAAAAACTTGAGTAGACAAATTCTTTTAAGGCAAGCTCTGATTATTTTACGACCTATAGTATTGTAATTGAGCAATGATTGGTCAGGACTATTTAAGAAAACTAATTTTGGATCTAAATTAAAGGACTAAAACTGGGTAATTACAGTGAATTGCAAAATTGGGAACTGTTTGCATTTTGCATTTTGACTATTAAATACTGAAGAAATGAACGTAAATATATATAAATATATTTATAAGTTAGGAACAGGCTTTGAAGGTTAGTCAAGCATGAATTGATGAATTGGTGTTTGAAGTTATGGGGAGCTAGAAATATTGCAATATTTCTTTAAAAAAAAAGATAAAGGTGAAAAAACGTAACGACTTATCCCCTTTGGGAGGTACCCATAGGGGACAAAGAGATTGGGTTTGTAAGTGCCCCCCTCACCAGTGGGGAGGTCAGAACATTTAAAAAGGAAATGAAGGTCCTGGTTGAGGATCCGGTGGGGTTGTCTGAACAAATTGATCAATTTTTGGGGCCCAGTCTCTATGCCTGGGCTGAATTAATGTCTATTTTGAATATACTATTTACTGGGGAGGAAAGGGGACTTATATGAGGAGCTGCCATTAAAATATGGGACAGGGAACACCTGATTGGAGATGGGGATGCTGGACAGGGAGAGGTGAAGTTTCCCCTCAGAGACCCCCAATGGGAAAACCAAAACCCGGAGCATAGAGAAGAAATGAGGGAATTGAAAGGCCTGATTCTAAAAGGAATAACAGAGGCAGTTCCGAAGTCACAGAATTTGATTAAAGCCTTTGAAATTAGACAGGAGAAAGATGAGACTCCCTCAGCTTTCTTGCAAAGATTAAGGGACTCAATGCGGAAATACTCTGGAATGAACCCTGAGGACCCAGTGGCACAGGGTCTTTGGAAGGTACATTTTGTGACAAGAGCATGGCCAGCTATACAGAGAAAGATACAGAAGATAGAAAGATGGAGCGAAAAATCATTAGATGAATTGTTGAGAGAGGCACAGAAAGTATTTGTAAAAAGGCAGGATGAGACACAAAAACAGAAGGTGAAAATGATGGTAGCTACAGTGGATGAAGTAATTAAGGGGAGAATGGAACCAATAGTGAGCAACCGGAGCGGCAGGAGGCAGCATGTAGGACAGAGAGGAAGAGGAAGAGGGAGAGGACAAGGGGGAACATTTGATAGAGGGTTTGAGCGACAGGGGCAGAGATGGAGGTCTCCACAGGCAGGATGCTATTATTGTGGAAAGATAGGGCATTTTAAGCGGGAGTGTCCTGATCTACAAAGGGAAGAAAAGGCAATTCCGCTTATGAATTTTGATGAAGAATAGGGGTGTCAGGGGTTCCTGCCCTCGGGGGCCCACCAGGAACCCTTGATAAACTTGAAGGTGGGACCCTGTAGGGAAGAGGTAGTCTTCCTAGTAGATACGGGGGCAGCACAGTCATCGCTGAATTTTAAAACAAAGAAGGTAGAAATGTTAACACGGTCAATTATTGTTTCTTTGTTTCAGGGGTAAAAGGGGAAGGATTTACTGTTCCACTATTTGAACCTATGATGATAGAAGATCCTAAGGATAGGATCACAGGGGAACTGCTGTATATCCCTGATATAGGAAGTAACTTACTGGGGAGAGACTTAATTATCCTTTTAGGACTGGAGATTGGAATTCAGGAAAAAGAATTAGTTGTACAACTGGCGATGTTGACAGAGGATGCTGAGAGAAAAATAGACCCTATTGTATGGGCTAGAGAAGGGAATCGTGGAAAACTACAGATCCCTCCCCTTACAATAAATTTAAAACGAAAAGGAGACATTATCTGTGAACGACAATATCCTATTTCCATAGAAGGTAAACGGGGACTGCAGCCAGTAATTGAGGGACTGATTAGAGATGGTTTGTTGGAGCCATGTATGTCTCCTTATAATACCCCAATTCTACCAGTGTGGAAATCTGATGGAACTTATCGATTGGTGCAGGATTTGAGAACATTAAATCGGATAGTACAGGTCAGGCACCCAGTGGTGCCAAACCCCTACACGTTATTAAGTAAGATCCCTCATGATCACAAATGGTTTAGTGTGATAGATTTAAAGGATGCCTTTTGGGCTTGTCCCTTGGCGGAGGAAAGATTTGGGACTATCCCCCTATGAAATCTTATTTGAATTACCTTATCTGGGAACGCAGGGAGAATTGCCAATTCCCGAAACTAAAGATTTGTTTTTAAAGAAGTATATACTGGGCTTGTCCTCCTCTTTATCTTTCCTCAGAAAACAGGGTCTATTGGCACAGACTCCGCCCCTTGAATTTGCTGTTCATCCCATCCGGCCAGGAGATTGAGTCTTAAAATCATGGACAGAGACTAAGCTGCAGCCAGACTGGGAAGGGCCGTATCAGGCTCTTTTGACTACCGAAATGGCAATAAGGACGGCGGAAAAAGGCTGGACTCATTACACTCGGATCAAAGGGCCAGTGGACCCTCCAGTTGAGGAAGAAGTCTGGACGCAATCAACGCAAGACCCGCTGAAACTCAGACTAAAGAGACTTTGAGTAATTGACTATACAGTGGCGACGCGAGCGCGGGATTATTTCTGTAAGATTGTATATTAAGCCTTTTTGTGTTTTAGCATAATGATCAGAATACTGGGAATGCTTAGAGTTATGATGCTAGCCCTCTTCGTATTGGGATTTTGTCACATATCATTTTCATATGTATTATTAATGGTTCCTGAGTCTGATAATCCACAAGTAATAGACACTGATGTATGTAGCTTAGTAAATTGTGGGAATGTAGCTAATCAGAGACAATACCGCAACTCAGAGATACATCTTAAGTCCTATGGGGATGGCCTCGGGGATGGTACCTGGTATAATGGTCTTGTCACAATACACCGGGCCCCCTTTCGACCAGCACCGATTGTCCCGATAAAAAGTGTAACCCCATATATTTAACGATAAGGAAAACCACATGGCACGAAGCAGTTTTGGGAGGTGGCACTTATGAGGTACAATTAAATGAAACATTTGGGATTGAAATGAAAGCAAATGGGAAGGAGTTTGTGGGCTGTTGTTTTCGAATTAGCATAGGACAGGAAAACGGGTAGAATTACTGGGTAATGAGATACAACCTTTCACCCCTCCCGATGATCCTAAAGTAGTAAAAATTATAGAGGTAAAGGATTTGAAACAGACCATCGAGATAGAGACTGGGTACGGGGATGCAAATGCCTGGGTTGAATGGGTAAAGTATGCTGTAAAAAGTCTGAACAAGAGCAATTGCTATGCATGTGCCTCCGGTAGGCCAGTGGCCCAGGTGGTTCCCTTTCCGCTCGGGTGGAAGCGAGACAGGAAGGGCATGAAATGTATGATAGCCCTGTATCAGGATGAGACTGCATGGAATGATAGGAATTGTACCTCCCTATCTCTGATGTTCCCTCCCTTGGAGGAGAAAGATGCAAAAGTTCCCCCCACATTTTCCGCCGCAGTTGGAAATCACACGTCATGTGTGCACAGGCGAGGTACGAGTCGGTCGATACATTTGGGGGAGCTGAAATTATGTACAGAGATTAAGAATGTTACCGAAACGGAGAAGGGAGGGAACTACTCAGCATTAAAGGTTCCCCGAGCGGAATGTGGTGGTACTGTGGAGGAAAAATATTGAGACTCACCCTACCTCCGGATTGGAGAGGGATATGTGCAATTGTACAATTGGCAATTCCATTTACCCTGGCATTTGAGAAGGAAAAGATAGTAGGGAAAAAGGGAAGGGGTAAGAGATTACTGTTAGACACTTCTTTTGATGACAGGATTTATCTCGATTCGGTAGGAGTCCCTAGGGGAGTACCTGAATTCAAAGCTCGTAACCAGATTGCAGCAGGCTTTGAGTCAGCTCTCTTTTGGTGGGTAACAATTAATAAAAATGTAGACTGGATAAATTACATTTTTTATAATCAACAGCGATTTATAAATTATACAAGAGATGCGGTTAAAGGAATATCAGAACAGCTTGATGCGACAAGTAGGATGGCATGGGAAAATAGAATAGCCCTTGATATGATTTTAGCAGAGAAAGGGGGTGTATGTGTGATGTTAGGAGGAAGCTGTTGTACCTTTATTCCTAATAACACTGCGCCTGATGGTTCGATTACTCGGGCCTTACGGGGATTGACTACCTTAGCAGAGGAACTGGCTGAGAATTCAGGAGTAGACACATCTCTCACAGGGTGGCTTGAATCCTGGTTTGGAAAATGGAAGGGGGTGGTGGTTTTTATCCTTACTTCCCTGATAGTAGTAGTCGGGGTATTGGTGGCCATTGGCTGTTGTATCATGCCCTGTATACGAGGGCTCACCCAGAGGCTGATTGAAACAGCCTTGGTGAAACGAATGCTCCTGAGGGGAATCAGACAGAGGAACTTTATCAACTAAATAATAAGGAGATGAGTGAGACTAAGATGGATGAAATCTCTGAAATGATGCTTGCGAATTTTGGGAACAATGTTTAAACAAAAAGAGACAAAAATGCAGAAGTTAACAGATAGTAATGAAAAGAAAAAGGGGAAATTGTGGGATATAAATGAATTAATGTTATTTCTGCAAGTATAAATTCTGATACAGAATAGGAATGAGAAAATAGATATTCAGCAAAAAGAAAGGATATGTTAGCATGAGATGTGAATACAGAACAATGGTGGATATATGGGCAAACAGGAAAACATCTGTTCTCCTCGCTTGCACAGAGACACAGGAACAAACCCTAATTAAAGAGGTCAAAGTGGCCTCTGGATGGAAATAGATGCTGATAGAAGAAAAGATATGCCTAATCAATAATCTACAATAGACTGACGTCAAACACCCTTATGGGAGTCAGAGATAAGAGTTTGTCACGGACAAGACAGGATAAACAGAAGTTGTGGGATCAGTCTTAAGGAAATCTGTGACGTGAGCGAAGCAGGGAACAAACAATGGAATAAGGAAAAATATGGGGATTCAAACTGTATAAATTTCGAGAGTTTGTTGGATTTGGTGTGCATTTTGTCATTGCCTTACCTGCTAATTAGACAAAGCACCCACCTATAGGTGTACAAATAAACGGCTGATTCAGATATTCGTCTCGGACTGAAATTATTAAAGTGAGTGAGCTTTTGTTTCTCACAGTAATGGTCAGAGTGAGCAGCTACTGGCCTCCAACTCGACGTGTGAAGCAACCACTGACAGAGAGAGATTGAAGAGGAAACTGCTGCTCGCTCTGAGCAGGAGAGTTGGAAGCCAAGAAGGTCAGGAATTCAAAGGTCACTGGGTGGTGATCAGCATATTGGAGCCTGGAATGTAGGGGGTTGGGGGAAGCAGTTTATAGGGGAGGACATTAGGATTGGAATCTGGGATCCCGCGCTGGATCAGGGATCAACAGGAGCGTGGCAGGTGGTTTGGGAAACCAGGAGGCGGTGGGAGGTTTTTAAAGAACGTATTCAGTTGGCAACAGTGCTCATGGTTTTGTGTTTTCCTTTGTCAAACAGATGAGGGAAATGAAGGAAGCGTCTTAAAGGGAGTCATGTGGGTTATGGTGAGATTTATGGCAGAATCTGACAAGAAGTTTATTGCGGGGATCACAACAGTAGCAGCATTGCTGTCCATCGTTCAGGCTTTTCATAGGGGATCCTGTAAGTTGCTCATTGCAGTGGGGGTGGGGTGATTGTTATTTGTGAACTGATTTATTGCTGGTCCAGCCGACCTGGGCAATATTCCACTTCCTAACTTACCAAACTTACCAAACAAGCAGGACATCAATAATCTCGAGGTGGACTGGGGTGGACAAAGGGGCTTTTGCCCGAAACATCGATTTTCCAGCTCCTCGGATGCTGCCTGACCTGCTGTGCTTTTCCAGTACCACTCTGATCTAAAAACTGGGATGGACAAAGTTAAAAATCACACAACGCCAGGTTACAGATCAACAGGTTTATTCGGAAGCATTAGCTTTCAGAGTGCAGCTACCTGATGAAGGAGCAGTGCTCCGAAAGCCCGTACTTCCAAATAACCTGCTGTTGTGTGATGTTTAAATCAATAGTGTCAGCAAAGAAACCAGTCAGCAGCCGGCAGATTCAGCTCCTGTTTGCTCTGAATGGTGTCCACATTGGAGACCAGGCACCAAGAATTGGCATCCAATATGTGCCATCCTCTAAGAACCATCAAGGTACATCTCCAATCCATGTAAAGGACACCTCTACGCTTCAGTGTTGTACCTTGGGCTGTTCTGGCAGCTCTGACTGTAACACTGCAGTAAGGACACTGTGTGCTCAGGGACACCCACCCAGCTCATGTACTGCACCAGGCTGGACCTCCAGCCTCTTCGCTCACTGTCAGAGCCCTCACTCACTCTGGCCCTGACTGGATGATCAGTGCATCCCTGTCTTGCATTGCTTTGACTTCTTACATTTTGCATCCTCAGGTGACAATATTAGGTTCATCTTACTTGTCTCTCGTTTTGTTGTTTTAGTGCAGGCACAGAGCCAGGAAGCTTGTCATGGTGTTAATAAGTCAAGATTAGAGTGGTGCTGGAAAAGCACAGCAGGTCAGGCAGCATCCGAGGAACAGGAAGGTCCCCGAAACATCGATTCTCCTGCTCCTCGGATGCTGCCTGACCTGCTGTGCTTTTCCAGCACCACTCTAACCTTGGCTCTGATCTCCAGCATTGGTAGTACTCACTTTCTCCACGGTACTAATAATCCTCAGTCAAGCAAAAGGGTCCTCACTTTGGAGGTGAGCACCATTTTAAAACATAGAACATAGAACAATACAGCGCAGAACAGGCCCTTCGGCCCTCGACGTTGCGCCGACCTGTGAACTATTCTCAGCTCGTCCCCCTACACTATCTCAAAATCATCCATGTGCTTATCCAAGGATTGTTTAAATCTCCCTAATGTGGCTGAGTTGACTACATTAGCAGGTAGGGCATTCCACGCCCTTACCACTCTCTGAGTAAAGAACCTGCCTCTGACATCTGTCTTTAATCTATCACCCCTCAATTTGTAGTTATGTCCCCTTGTACACGCTGACATCATCATCCTAGGAAAAAGACTGTCACTGTCTACCCTATCTAATCCTCTAATCATCTTGTATGTCTCTATCAAATCCCCTCTTAGCCTTCTTCTTTCCAATGAGAACAGACCCAAGTCTCTCAGCCTTTCCTCATAAGACCTTCACTCCAGACCAGGCAACATCCTGGTAAATCTCCTCTGCACCTTTTCCAATGCTTCCATATCCTTCCCAAAATATGGCGACCAGGACTGTACACGATATTCCCAAGTGTGGCAGCACCAGCGTTTTGTATAGTTGCAGCATGATATTGCAGCACCGGAACTCAATCCCTCTACGAATGAAATTAACACACCGTATGCATTCTTAACAGCACCATCGACCTCGGTGGCAACTTTCAGGGGTCTATGTACATGGACTCCAAGATCCTTCTGCACATCCACACTACCAAGAACCTTTCCATTGACTCAGTACTCTGCCTTCCTGTTATTCTTCCCAAAGTGCATGACCTCACATTTAGCTGCATTGAACTCCATTTGCCACCTCTCAGTCCAATTCTGCAGTTTATCCAAGTCCCCCTGCAACCTGTAACATTCTTTCACACTGTCCACTACTCAACCGACTTTAGTGTCGTCTGAAAATTTACTAATCCATCCACCTATGCCTACGTCTAAATTATTTATACAGCAGTGATCCCAAAACAGTTATACGACAAACAACAGTGGTCCCAAAACAGATCCTTGTGGCACACCATTAGTAACCGGACTCCAGGCTGAATATTTTCCATCAACCACCACTCGCTGCCTTCTTTCAGAAAGCAGTTTCGAATCCAAACTGCTAAATCACCCTCAATCCCATGCCTCTGCATTTTCTGCACCAGCCTACCATGTGAAACCTTATCAAAGGCTTTAGTGAAGTCCATGTATACAACATCAACTGCCCTACGCTCATCTACATGCTTGGTCACCTTCTCAAAAAACTCAATGAGGTTTGTGAAACACGACCTGCCCTTGACAAAACCATGTTGACTGTCTGAAATCAAATTGTTGCTTGCCAGATGATTATAAATCTTATCTCTTATAATCCTTTCCAAAACCTTTCCTACAACAGAAGTAAGGCTCACTGGTCTATAGTTACCTGCGTCATCTCTACTGCCCTCTTGAACAAGGGCACAACATCTGCAATCCTCCAGTCCTCTGGTACTGAATCTGTAGACAATGACAACTCAAACATCAAAGCCAAAGGCTCTGCTATCTTGTCCCAAGCTTCCCAGAGAATCCTCGGATAAATCCCATCCTGTCTACTTTCACTCCTTCTAGAATTGATAACACTGTTCGTAACTAACCTCGATCCTTTCCAGTCTAATATCTCATACCCCATTCTTCTCCTTACAATATTCTCCTTTTCCTGAGTGAAAACTGATGAGAAATGTTTGTTTAGCATCTCTCTGAGCTCCACAGGGTCCACACCCAACTTCCCACTTCTGTCTTTGATTGGCCCTGTTCCTACCCTAATCATCCTTTTATTCCTCACATACCTATAGAAAGCTTTAGGGTTCTCCTTTATTCTATTTGTTCAAGACTGCTAGTGTCCTCTCTTTGCTCTTCTTAACTCTCTCTTTAAATCCTTCCTAGCTGATCTGTAACTCTCCATCGCCTCATCTGAACAGTCTTGCCTCATCAACACATAAGCCTCCTTCTTCTGCTTAACAAGAGATGCAATTTCTGCAGTAAACCATGGTACCCTTACCTTATCACTTCCTCCCTGCCTAACAAGGACATACCTATCGAGGACACGCAACATCTTGTTCCTTAAACTGGCTCCACCTTTCCATTGTCTGCATCCCCTGCATTTTGCTACCCCATTCTATGCATCCTAATTCTTATCTAATCACATTATAATTGCCCTTTCCCCATCGATAACTCTTGACCTGTGGCATGTACCTATCCCTTTCCATCGCTAAACTAAATGTAACTGAATTATGGTCACTCTCTCCAAAGTGCTCACCTACAACTAAAACAAACACCTGGACTGGTTCATTAACAAGCACCAGATCCAGTGTGGCCTCCCCTCTTGTCATCCCTTTGACATACTGTATCAGGAAACCCTTCTGTACACATTGAACAAAAACTGATCCATCCGACGTACTAGAGTTATAGCATTTCCAGTCAATGTTGGGGAAGTTAAAATCCCCCATAATGACCACCCTGTTCCTTTCACTCCTACCCAGAATAATCTTGCTAATCCTCTCTTCCATCTCTCTGGAACTCTGCGGAGGCCTATTAAAAAAACTCTAAGCACTGTGACCTCTCCTTTCCTGTTTCTAACCTCAGCCCACACTACCTCAGTAGACGAGTCCTCATCAAAAGTTCTTTCAGCCACCGTTATACTATCCTTGACTGACAAGGCCATGCCTCCCCCTCTTTTACCGCCTTGCCTTTTCTCAATGAAAGATCTAAACCCTAGAACCTGCAACATCCACTCCTCACCCTGCTCTACCCATGTCTCCGAAATGGCCACAACATCGAAATCCCAGGTACCTATCCATGCTGCAAGCTCATCTACCTTATTTCGGATACTTCAGGCGTTGAAGTAGACATACTTCAAACCAGTTTGCTGTCTGCCAGCACATTCCTGTGACCGTGAAATCCTGTTCCTGTCCTCCCTGCTCTCATCCTCCTGTGCAACAACATTTCCGGTTCCCATCCCCTGCTGAGCTAGTTTAAACCCATCCGAACAGCACCAGCAAATTTCCCACCCAGAATGTTAGTGCCCCTCTGGTTCAAGTGAAGACCATCCTGTTTGTACAGGTCCCACTTTCCCCAGAATAAGCCCTAATTATCTAAGTATCTGAAACCCTTCCCCCTGCACCTTCCTTGCAGCCATGTGTTCAGCTGATATCTCTCACTATTCCTTACCTTGCTATCACGTGGCACGGGTAACAAACCAGAGATAACAACTCTGTTTGTTCTAGCTCTCAGCTTCCACCCTAGCTCCCTGAAATCCTGCCTTACATCCCTATCCCTCTTTCTACCTGTGTCATTGATACCTACATGGACCACGACTTGAGGTTGGTCACCCTTTCCCTTCAAGACCCCAAAGATACGATCTGAGACATCATGGACCCTGGCACCTGGGAGGCAACACACCAACCAGGAGTCTCATTCGTTCCCAACAAACCTTCTATCTGACCCTCTAACTATTGAGTCGCCAATGACTAACACTCTCCTCCTTTCCCTCCTTCCCTTCTGTGCAACAGGGACAGGCTCTGTGCCAGAGACCTGGGCCCCACTGCATGCCCCTGGTAAGTCATCCGCCTCAACAGTATCCAAAACGGTATACATGTTTTTCAGGGGAACGACCATAGGGGATCCCTCCACTGACTGTTTTTTACCCCCTTCGAACAATGACTCAGCTTTCTTCATGCCTAGGAGTAACTACTTCCCTGTAACTCTTATCTATCACAGCCTCTGCCTCCCGAATGATCCGAAGTTAATCCAGCTCCCGCTCCAGTTCCCTAACACGGTCTTGGAGGAGCGAGAGTTGGGTGCACTTCCAGCAGATGTACTTGGATGGGACACTAATGGCGTCCCTCACCTCAAACATCATGCAGGAGGAACATTGCTCTCCCTACACTGCCATCCCTGCTAGTCCCCTTATCACAAAGTAAAAATGAAGAGATGCTTACCTGGTATGTCCCTGGTCTTTAAGGTTAGAGGAGGTGGTCGGGTGGGAGGCCCTACAAAGGCAGGGTGTCGGGTTGAGAAGACACTGACTTATATAGCTGGACGGAAATAAAAATAAGAAGTCCCTCCTTTCCCCGAAACCTCTGCTCTCTGACTTCAAATTTAAAAGCACAAATCAGTGACTTACTGCTTCCGGCAGGCCCCTGGTGCAAGCTCCTGCCCTTCGAGTTGTTGCTGCTGCTGAAAAACAGAAATGTTTACTGCCTTATCCAGGGCCAATGTCAGGAACTGAGCAGGGCAGCTCCAGATTGACGTTGCCTGTCCAGGCACACAACAGACTTTTAAAGATGTCCGCTGGTGCAAGGGATGCCAGTGAATTCTGGGATATCTATTGAATGGTGCATGGTATTATGGGACTGGAAATGGATATGCCAGATACCATAGGGGGCGGGAGCTACTGATACTTAATGCTCATGAACACATTATGCACTACTAATTACATTTTTCTCCCTGCTCAACAGGAATTTTTAATTTACTCACAGAACTCAGAGACCTATACCCTTCCTAGCTGAAGCGTTATTCACAAATACACTTACAGATCCTCACTTCCTGGTGGAACTGAATAACTGCCTGGCATGATTTGATTCTAGGAGAAAGTGAGGACTGCAGATGCTGGAGATCAGAGCTGAAAATGTGTTGCTGGAAAAGCGCAGCAGGTCAGGCAGCATCCAAGGAACAGGAGAATCGACGTCTCGGGCATGAGCCCTTCTTCAGGCTCATTCCTGAAGAAGGGCTTATGTCCGAAACGTCGATTCTCTTGTTCCTTGGATGCTGCCTGACCTGCTGCGCTTTTCCAGCAACAGCTTCTGCACTTCTCTTACCAAATCTAAATTAAAAGGGCTTCACCATTAACTGCTGTTTCCCTCTTGTTGACCTTTTCAGGAGTTGGCAAAAGTGAGAACTGCAGATGCTGGAGATCAGAGTCAAGATGTGTTGCTGGAAAATCACAGCAGGTCAGGCAGCATCCGAGGAGCAGGAGAATCGATGTTTCAGGCAAAGGCCCTTGATCAGGAGTTGGTCCGCGGGCTGCTTGAAAGTTTAACAGCAGCAGCTGCTAACTGCCTGTGGGAGTAGTTGTTCTAAATCTTAAGCCTTCAGGTTGTAAATGTTGATGGAGCCAAGAGCTGTCATCGGAATTCTCTCCTGGCTCCATTGGAATTCTCTGCTCCTGGAACCGCTGGAATTCACCAATGCCCATCGCTGCCACCAGCTTGTAAGTGCTGTGATGCCAAGCACTACCCACTTGTAGTTGAGGACGTTTGCTGCCTCAGCCCCCTTTCCTTGACAGGGTCTGAGGACCTACTTGGTTTGCACAGGGAGATGAAAATAACAAGTGAGTCTCACTTAATGAGAAGAAGCTCTTGTCTTAAACACAATGTAGTTTATTGCATGATAACAATCAGATCAAAGTTACATCAGGATGTTTGTTACTGGGATTATTGTGGATATAAAGCTTCATCCTACAGTATTCCTGTAATATTCTGCTTTTGTCCCCATACAATTAGATTGATGGAGATTAATATAGACTTCATCATTCACCTTTTCAGAACCTTATACTGTTGTAATGTTGTATGTTTCTGTGATTTACCCTTGACAGGGAGCCATGTGTGATGTCATACTATGTCATCTTGTGACATCACACCATGTGACATTGTTGTCTAAAAGGTTGTAACTCCTTTTTTAAGAAAGGTAGCAGAGATAATCTAGGTAATTACAGACCAGTGAGTCTGACGTCAGTGTTAGGGAAGCTGCTAGGGAAGATACTGAGGAATAGGATCTATTCCCATTTGGAAGACAATGGGCTTACTAGTGATAGGCAACATGGTTTTGTGTGGGGAAGGTCATGTCTTACCAACTTAATAGAATTCTTTGAGAAAATGACAAAGTTGATTAATGAGGGAAGGGCTGTAGATGTCATATATATGGACTTTAGTAAGGTGTTGATAAGGTTCCCCATGGTAGGCTGATGGGCAACGTGAAGTTGCATGGGGTCCAGGGTGTACTAGCTAGATGGATAGAGAACTTGTTGGGCAGCAGGAGACAGAGAGTAGTAGTGGAAGGGAGTTTCTCAAAAGGGAGACCTGTGACCAGTGGTGTTCCACAGGGATCCGTGTTGGGACCACTGTTGTTTGTGATATACATAAAAGATCTGGAGAAAGATATAGGTGGTCTGATTAGCAAATTTGCAGATGGCATTAAGATTGGTGGAGTAGCAGATAGTGAAGGAGACTGTCAGAGAATGCAGCAGAATATCGAGATTGGACAGATGGGTGGAGATTGAGTTCAATCCGGGCAAATGCGAGGTGATACATTTTGGAAGATCCAATTCAAGAACAAACTACTGCATACAGTAAATGGAAACACCTTGGGGAAAATTGATTTACAGAGAGATCTGGGTGTTCAGGCCCATTGTTCCCTGAAGGTGGCAACTTAGGTCAATAGGGGAGAAAGTGAGGTCTGCAGATGCTGGAGATCCTGTTCCCTGGATGCTGCCTGACCTGCTGTGCTGTTCCAGCAATAAAGTTTCAACTTAGGTCAATAGAGTGGTCAAGAAGGCATATGGCATGCTGTCCTTCAACATAAAGGTATTGAGAACAAGAGTTGGCAGGTGATGTTACAGTTGTACAAGACTTTGATTTGGCCACATTTGAAATACTGCGTACAATTCTGGGCACAACATTACTAAAAGGACGTGGATGCTTTGGAGAGGTTATAGAGGAGATTCACCAGGATGTTGCTGCTAACTGCCACTGACTGTTGCCATGATGTGCCCCTGGAGTTGTTGTGTTAGCTCCAGTGAACCTGCACATCGAGATGGAGTTCTGACTGAGAACAAGTATCAGAAGATTTATTCACAAAGGCAATAGAGACAACTCTTATTGCGAACATTAAAGTGGTCAGCGTGCTGACCAGTCACTGATGAGACTGACTGACTTTCTCAATGAATTCCAGAGCACAATGGAGGGCACTAGCTATGAAGAGAAGTTGAGTAGATTAGGATTATTTTCATTAGAAAGGAGGTTCTACGAAGTTATGAGAGGTATAGACAGGGTGGATAGCAAGAAGCTTTTTGCCAGAGTGGGGGACTCAATTACTAGGGGTCACGGGTTCAAGGTGAGAGGGTAAAATTTAAAGGAGCTATGTGTGGAAAGTTCTTTACTCAGAGGATGGTAGGTGCCTGGGACATGTTGCCAGCAGAGGTGGTAGAGGTGGACATGATAGCATCATTTAAGATGTATCTAGACAGATATATGAATGGGCAGGGAGCAGAGGGATACAGATCCTTAGAAAATAGATGATAGATTTAGATAGAGGATCTGGATCGGCACAGGCTTGGAGGGCCGAAGGGCCTGTTCCTGTGCTGTAATGTTCTTGTTCTAACTCAATCTTAAATACCTTCCATTGTGCTCTGGAATTCATTGAGAAAGTCAGTCAGTCTCATCAGTGACTGGTCAGCACGCTGACCACTTTAATGTTCGCAATAAGAGTTGTCTCTATTGCCTTTGTGAATAAATCTTCTGATACTTGTTCTCAGTCAGAACTCCATCTCGATGTGCAGGTTCACTGGAGCTAACACAACAACTCCAGGGGCACATCATGGCAACAGTCAGTGGCAGTTAGCAGCAGCTCATGTACAGTGTTGGAAGAATATTCTAGAATACAGTTCAGTGGCTGATGCTCTAGAATCTCTCTCATCACCTCTCCAAAATCATTACCCATGTGACCATATAGTTATGGCTGTAACGGCTACATCACAAGTCTAGGTCAGACGTCTACAAGGAAGCACAAATCCGAATAAAAGTATTCAACTTATTCTGCAGCACAGTCACCTCTTTGGGAAATGGACGGTCTGTCAATATATCGTGTTCTGTCAGAGTGTGATTGATAGCTTCCCAGCTAAATGGGACAAACCCTTTAGAATAACAGACCTCTGGAGAAAGATGCTTTCCTTATGCAATTTGGTCTGGCCAAAGTGGACTGTGTGTAGCTGCGAGTTGGAAAGTCTACCACAGAGCAATGGGAATAGATCTGAAGGAGATAGTGAGAGTGCAGGATCAACATGAAGGTGACAGGTGGGACCCACAAATCCCGCAAACTCGGGGTATCTAGGAATATGATCCCATTGGATGAGGAAAAACAGGGAAGTACTTGGTAGTTACAGAGAGCTCAAAATACTAGAAGATCTAGAGGTGTGTAGGAAATGAAAGAGGTTGCTTAAAAGTAAATGAGGAGAGCAAAGAGGGAACGGGAAAAAACACTGGCAGATAAAACAAAGGCAGTTTATGAGTATATCTGGGCAAGAGCTATCCATCACTTTTTCCTTAGCTTCCTGTATTTTCACAACATCAAATATGTTCACAGTGTCTGGACTCTTTGCTGTAGAGGACTGCACCTATTCACCTTGGCTATGCCGTCCCCTACAACCATTGCATTCATATTAACTGTGGCCATTTGAATGGGCTTGCTGTCAGACAACAGCAAGGTCAGAGGCTTCTCCACTTCTCCCTTCTTGATTCCTGTACCTGCCTCACTTGTAGGCACATCCTCTGTCCTTGACCTGGTGCACATTAGCAGGTCCCATCTCGAGGGATATGGGCAACTCCCAGAAGATTAGATTACTTACAGTGTGGAAACAGGCCCTTCGGGCCAACAAGTCCACACCGACCCACCGAAGCGTAACCCACCCATTCTCCTACATTTATCCCTTCACCTAACACTATGGACAATTTAGCATGGCCAATTCTCCTAACCTGCACATGTTTGGACTGTGGGAGGAAACCCACGCAGACACGGGGAGAATGTGCAAACTCCACACAGTCAGTCGCCTGAGGCGGGAATTGAACCCGGGTCTCTGGCGCTGTGAGGCAGCAGTGCTAACCACTGTGCCACCGTGTCTGGCTCCCCAGTGTCAGCAGCTCAGCCTCCACCTCCATGAATTGAGAGGTTTTGCTGCTAAATAAGACCATTACAGATGCTGAGATTGAAGTTGAGTGGTGGGTGAAGAATCAGACTGACTGAGAGAAAGGTACAATAAATATGGGAGCGACGGGGATTTAGGGGCAGGCTAAATGACCCAGAATAACGAGATGCTCAGAGAAAGCAGCTCTCTGGGATAGGAAACCAGCAGAGGGTTTGAAAGAGGAACAGCATTTTAATAGAACAGTACAGCACAGTATAGGCCCTTCGGCCCTCAATGTTGTGCAGCCTTTTATCCTGCTCTTAAATGAGAGGTTAAAGGGATAAAATGAAGGGCTTCTTGAAGGAGAGCACAAGGGAAGGATAGAGAATGGTCAGAATGCAATCATGAAATCCCTACAGTGTGGAAGCAGGCCATTTGACCCATCGAGTCCACACTGACCCCTCTGAAGAGCATCCCCCACCCCCCACCCTCAGCCTAACCTGCTGACAAGAGTTGCTAACTATCACATGTGTAGGAGTGCATAGCTCGGCCAAGGGGCTTGGGAAAACGGAAGGAGTTACTGTTCAATTGTTTTGCCACCTGAGATTGTATTGAAGTATTGGGATTTGTCAGAGGGGGGCAGAATCTTCCCAGCCCCAGAATAATGTAGGCCATGGTCAGAAAGTTGGGAAAACTGCTTGACATGGACCTTCTCAACATCAAGAGAGAAAAAAGATCCATTTTCCAACCAACTGTTTAACATTGCGATGAGATTCTCACTAGTGCGCAGTGAGAGGCCTATCTGCATGTATTAACGTCATTAACATCTGATTAATATGCAGTTTACAACTCCCCCACCTGCCATCTAGAAACTAGCCAGAGACAATTCCCGACGTGGAAGTGAGAGCAAGTACCCAGGAAATTCCAGATCACCTCTGGACCTCCATCTTGGACCCCCAGCACCACCATCTCAAGGCACACTCCATGGCCAGTCACCGCACACACCCAGATCCACAGACACTGGCATGTGGCCCATACCAGCCTCACCACATCATCCTGGCACATCTCCAATCCACTTGTGCTGAGGTGTGGAGCATATGGGCACCTTTCAATGGAATGCTGCTGCCCGGTCACAGGTATGGGCACCCACCACATGGACTGGACCGGGGGACACCTCACTTTGATGCTCACAGTATCTCTCCCTCACTTTGCCTTTTTGGGCCTTGCCACCACATGATCATACTGCCTCACTTCCGTCTTGCTTTGCGAGTTAGCACAGACACAAAGCCAGCAGCTTGTCAGGTTTGTCAGCAGTGACTGCTTGAGGGGTTGGACATGATGCTGTAGGTCACTGTCTCCATCCGTCTCACTCATGTCGTGTTTGCCAGCAGCGGAATGTGTCAATCCCATTGCACATGCTTCAAGCAAATCGCTGTATCTCAAAGTCCAAGGGGACGAATCCTCAGGCAAATGCAGGAATAGGGCTTTCAGTTAGTGGGAGCTGTCACAGTAAGGCAAGGTCTGGAATTTCAACTGGGCAAAATGTGAGGAAGTTGAAAGTGGTATTGAACAGGTGGTTCCTGAGTAGGGGATGTTTGTGTTTGGGAGTTTATATCACGGATAGGAGACTGAAGCAGAGACTCAGTGTGAGAAGTGACCGCTGCTGTTCTGTGGTGCAGTAAATAACAGGTGAGAGCAATGGAACTGAGAATGGCTGACAATACACCCGGGGTAGGGCCAGGGGGAGCTATACTTTCAAACTTTTGAATAGGCCACAGCATTTCCCACACAGGGGAAAGACAGCTGCCAAACACGCTGCAGGGTGTATCTGGAGCTTCGGCATCGGCCTTCGGTGTGGAATACAAATCCTGGTCCCTGACCCTCCTGGCCACATCCTGCAGCAATCCCATTAATGGCTGTAATACACAATCTCTCATGGCCTGGAAAGGTTATCCTGGTTGCCAAAGTAGCAATGACCTTCTGGGTTTCCATCACCCTGTACCTGATATAGGAGCAGCTCACCTCACACACCTTGGACCTTCATTCCTGAAGAAGGGCTAATGCCCGAAACGTCGATTCTCCTGTTCCCTAGATGCTGCCTGACCTGCTGCGCTTTTCCAGCAACACATTTCCATCTCTTGGACCTTAAAACCTCATGTAATGCTAAGGATGGGCCTGACTTTGCATCTTCTAATCCCATAGAAACAAACATCCACTCACAAAGCTGATGGTGAAAAGTCAACATATATTCACAAACGTGTCATGTTTTTACAATGAAGTGTTTTCTGTGTTCTCCTCAGATGGTCTTCTTTCTTTAAGATAATAAGACATGGGAGCAAAAATAAGACCATTCAGCCTATCGAGTCTGCTTCGCCATTCAGTCATGGCTAATAGATTTCTCAACCCCATTCTCCCTGTAACCCTTGATCCTCTTTACAATCGAGAACCTATCTATCTCTGTCTTAAATGTACTCAATGACCTGGCCTCCACAACCTCCTGTGGGAATGAATTCTGTAGATTCACCACTCTCTTGCTGAAGAAGTTTCTTCCTCTCCTCCTGCACCCCCCCCCCCCCACCCATACCCACCCCCTCCAACAGCTCCACCTCCTCCCCTCCCTCCCCGACTATACCTGGGGTCTGGAGAGTCCTGGCCTCTGCAGTTGGCATGGAGGCAGACTGGCCATGAGTGGAACCTGCCAACCCAGGGTAGGGAAGCTCCAGGGTCTGTGGAGAGCCCACATGTACTGACTGTGTCCTGCCCTGGGGCATGTTCACCCCCTTCGGCTGGAACTCCCACAGGGTGGGTGCGGGGGAAGGGTTGCAGGCTGGGGAAAGGTGGAATACCAGGAGGAGACTCCGGAGTGGGGGAATGGGCTTATCAGTGGGGTCCCTCTCCGTCCTGTCTCCTTGTGAGGATGGGGTGCTTGGAGTGAGCTCCAGGACCCTTTCACCCCCTTTTCCTTGGGTTGGTGCTGAGCACTGATTGATGGAGCGATGGAGTGTGGCTCTATGCTCACGTGTAGCAGTCCCTGAGGCTGCTGGGCCTGCCCATGGAAGCAGCCTGTGGCAGCTGGCTCCCAATGGGGTCAGTACAGTCCTGCGTCAGGCCGCTACTGCTTTTGTGTCAGGTTACACAGTGCCCCTTAACAAACTGCCTGGGTCTGCCTGCTGGGTCTACCTGCTGGGTCTGCCTGCTGGGTCTGCCTGCTGGGTCCACCTGCTGGGTCTACCTGCTGGGTCTGCCTGCTGGGGCTACCTGCTAGGTCTACCTGCTGGGTCTGCCTGCTGGGTCTACCTGCTGGGTCTACCTGCTGGGTCTGCCTGCTGGGTCTGCCTGCTGGGTCTGCCTGCTGGGTCTACCTGCTGGGTCTGCCTGCTGGGTCTGCCTGCTGGGTCTACCTGCTGGGTCTGCCTGCTGGGTCTGCCTGCTGGGTCTACCTGCTGGGTCTACCTGCTGGGTCTGCCTGCTGGGTCTGCCTGCTGGGTCTGCCTGCTGGGTCTACCTGCTGGGTCTGCCTGCTGAGTCTGCCTGCTGGGTCTACCTGCTGGGTCTACCTGCTGAGTGTATCTGCTGGGTCTACCAGTGCAGTTTGTGTGAAGTCCCTAATTGTGGGCCAGGAGCTGAGCAGGTACCTGGTCTCTGGCTGCCAGCGACTGGCAAGTGTTTCTGTGGCGATGTGATGGTGAAGGGCTCCCCATCACCAGCCCCTAATCTCAGTCAAACATGCACTGAGGGGGCAGGGTCTGAGCTGCTGGGGTAGGGTAGGAGGAGCCTTGCTTCATGTTCCATTCCTGAAGCAGGGAGCTGGGTGGTATGATAGGGCTGCAGAGACTGTGCTATTACCCTCTGTACCTGCAGGAGGCGAGAGACAGAGAGGGCGGGGGCCGGGAGAGAGAGCATGTGTCAGGGGTGAGGGGAGAGGTGCTGCCATATCCATTCTACCTTCACTGTGGGGGAAGGAGCAGCAGCTCAGTGATAGACAACGTGTAGTCACCTGGACACAGATATTTTAGCATCTCCTTAGGAACAGTCAAACACCGGCAAACACCAGAATCCTCTTCTTGTTAGGGGGGGGAAGATGAGGAGCTGGATGCCGGGGGAGAATCCTGTCTTTCTCTGCCCTTTTCCAGGCCATTCCCAACCCCTCCCCCGCCCCAAACCCCAAGACGAGGCAGAAGATGGGGCTGGGGTGAAGTGAATGTAGGTGGCACAGTTGTTAGTGCTGGTTCTGGGAGGTTGGTGGGGTGGTGGGGGTTAAGGGGTGAGGTGTCCTGAGTGAGTGAGTAGGCAGCACAGGCACCCCGTGGGATTAGGAGGGAGGGTGTGTCAGGCAGGGGTAGTTGTTGAGGGAAGATGTTACAGTCAATAGTGAGAGGGGGGCAGCAGGGAGGGAGGGAGGGTGGGAGTGAGGGTGAGGTAGCAGAGTGAAGATGGAAGCACATGCCCTGCGAGAGTAGAGAAGGTCATTGGCTTTCTTCTTAGATTGCTGGGCATTCCTCTGGACTGGGTGACAATCCAGGCTGGCAGGGTCTGAACTCGAGGTCTCCTGTATCCCATCCTGGGGGAAGCGGTCACCCCCTCCTCCAGAGCACTCCATTGACCAGGGCCTCTAGGTCCCCACCCTCAAAGCGGGCCATCAGTTTGACCTTCTCCGATGGTGAATAAATGGTTCTGTATTGACAGCACTTCATGAGGTGCACATTGGCCTTTTAAATATCTCGCTAGCAGTGACGAGAGTTTCCGTCTTTGCCAAGGGGTGGAATAGCAGGAGAGATAGTGCCTTAGGGGAGTGCTGCAGTGCTGGGAAGGTGAGCTTGGGGCGACAGCACAAGGACGGTCTGCTAGGGATCACAGAGAGAAACTCTCCATGAAGTACACCAATCACAACTCAGCCAATTTCTGGTCCGATTCCGCAAACTGAGAATGTAAACCAGGATTGGTGCTGATTGTGACAGCTAATCTGTAAAGGTGGGACGTTACCCCCCCCCCCCCCCCCCCCCCCCCACTCCTGTCCTAGTAATTAAGATGTAACTCCTGTATTCGAAAGTAGAGCATGCAGCTCATGAACTGCATTTTGTGAGCACAGTGTTTGATAAATCATTGATTTGTTTGACTTCTGACTGAGGTTCCAAGTCCACATTTATGGATGCGTACAGGAATGCAAGCAGCTGATTCCAGTTAGAGAGATACTTTATTAAAACACATTTGGCAAATGGTTCTTTTCACTTTTCTAATGGTTCCCAACAGGTCGGGCTGTCTGTGTGATGTGAATATACCATTGTGATCTTTACCATAGCAAAAACTAATCCATTCCTATAGAATGATAGAATTCCCACTGTGCAGATAGAGGTCATTCAGCCCACTGAGTCTGCACCGACCCTCTGAATGCCACCTGCCCCCATCCCTGTGGTATAGACCAGCTCAGACCCCCTCAAAGTATATTATGGAGTTAGCCTAGACCCTAACTTTTTTATTTTTAAAAAGACAATGGTCTAGATACAATTCAATTGGTCCATCACTAAACTTTAATTAAAACACGCTTTATTCTTACAACACAGGTAAAATACAACAAACATAAGAATTAGCATTATTTTTTTCTATGAAATACTTCACAAGATTCTGCATTATTTAACTAATAATCATCAAATGTTGTAACACACGCAGCATCCCATAAACAGACCCTTTGACAAAAAGACAATTCAACAAAACAGTTATTATTCTCATGCGCTGTCTCTCTCCAGTCCAGAAGAAAGAAACAATCAGCCCCTTTTGATTTTTAGAAGCCTCATTGTCTAAGACTTTACTCCAGCAGGAGATAACTCAAGCTTTTTACTCAGCAGCAAGCAGACATCTTCTCAATTAACTGAAAGCCAATCTAAAAGCCTTCCTGGGTATGTGTGAACCCTGACTCCATCCTCTCAGGATTCTTTTGTCACAAAAAAATCCTCATATAAAACTCAAAACCTGTTTGCCAACCTGAATGTAACATTTCAGCACAATTGTGAACACATCACTTTGTAACAGAAACAGAACAGAACACCTCTCTCAAAGGCACAGTATTGTTACACGGGTATCCCTATATTTACCATGACTAAACCATCTACCCTGCTCACCACGGTGCAATTTAGCATAGGTCAATCCACAACACCCGTGGGAGGAAACCGGAGAAACCACGCAGAGGCAGGGAGAATGTGCAAACTCCACACAGGCTGACACCCAAGGCTGGAATCGAACCCAGGGCCCTGGCACTGTGAGGCAGCGGTGAAATATTAAACTGTTGTCATGTAGAATAACCAGCTCCTATACATAGGAGCATGATAATGACCAGTTCAGCATTTATTTTGTGAGGTTCATGGAGGGATAAGTATTGATTGTGACACCAGTGATGACTCTTGCTTTTCCTTGAAGTAGTGCCTAGGGATGTTTCAATCAGGTGGGACCTTCATTTAATGTCTCAATCAGGAGAGGGTAACTCCAACCACATGGCACTCCCTCAATCAGGAGAGGGTAACTCCAACCACACGGCACTCCCTCAGTCAGGAGAGGGTAACTCCAACCACACGGCACTCCCTCAGTCAGGAGAGGGTAACTCCAACCACACGGCACTCCCTCAGTCAGGAGAGGGTAACTCCAACCACACGGCACTCTCTCAATCAGGAGAGGGTAACTCCAACCACACGGCACTCCCTCAGTCAGGAGAGTGTAACTCCAACCATACGGCACTCCCTCAGTCAGGAGAGGGTAACTCCATCCACATGGCACTCCCTCAGTCAGGAGAGTGTAACTCCAACCATACGGCACTCCCTCAGTCAGGAGAGTGTAACTCCAACCATACGGCACTCCCTCAGTCAGGAGAGGGTAACTCCAACCACACGGCACTCTCTCAATCAGGAGAGGGTAACTCCAACCACATGGCACTCTCTCAGTCAGGAGAGGGTAACTCCAACCACACGGCACTCCCTCAGTCAGGAGAGGGTAACTCCAACCACACGGCACTCCCTCAGTCAGGAGAGGGTAACTCCAACCACACGGCACTCCCTCAGTCAGGAGAGGGTAACTCCAACCACACGGCACTCCCTCAGTCAGGAGAGGGTAACTCCAACCACACGGCACTCTCTCAGTCAGGAGAGGGTAACTCCAACCACACGGCACTCCCTCAGTCAGGAGAGGGTAACTCCAACCACACGGCACTCCCTCAGTCAGGAGAGGGTAACTCCAACCACACGGCACTCCCTCAGTCAGGAGAGGGTAACTCCAACCACACGGCACTCCCTCAGTCAGGAGAGTGTAACTCCAACCACACGGCACTCCCTCAGTCAGGAGAGGGTAACTCCAACCACACGGCACTCTCTCAGTCAGGAGAGAGTAACTCCAACCACACGGCACTCCCTCAGTCAGGAGAGGGTAACTCCATCCACATGGCACTCCCTCAGTCAGGAGAGTGTAACTCCAACCACACGGCACTCCCTCAGTCAGGAGAGGGTAACTCCAACCACACGGCACTCCCTCAGTCAGGAGAGGGTAACTCCAACCACACGGCACTCCCTCAATCAGGAGAGGGTAACTCCAACCACACGGCACTCCCTCAGTCAGGAGAGGGTAACTCCAACCACACGGCACTCCCTCAGTCAGGAGAGGGTAACTCCAACCACACGGCACTCTCTCAGTCAGGAGAGGGTAACTCCAACCACACGGCACTCCCTCAATCAGGAGAGGGTAACTCCAACCACACGGCACTCCCTCAATCAGGAGAGGGTAACTCCAACCACACGGCACTCCCTCAGTCAGGAGAGAGTAACTCCAACCACATGGCACTCCCTCAGTCAGGAGAGAGTAACTCCAACCACACGGCACTCCCTCAGTCAGGAGAGGGTAACTCCAACCACACGGCACTCTCTCAGTCAGGAGAGGGTAACTCCAACCACACGGCACTCCCTCAATCAGGAGAGGGTAACTCCAACCACACGGCACTCCCTCAGTCAGGAGAGAGTAACTCCAACCACACGGCACTCCCTCAGTCAGGAGAGAGTAACTCCAACCACACGGCACTCCCTCAGTCAGGAGAGGGTAACTCCAACCACACGGCACTCCCTCAGTCAGGAGAGGGTAACTCCAACCACACGGCACTCCCTCAGCTGGGGAGGGTAACTCCAACCACACGGCACTCCCTCAGTCAGGAGAGGGTAACTCCAACCACACGGCACTCCCTCAGTCAGGAGAGAGTAACTCCAACCACACGGCACTCCCTCAATCAGGAGAGAGTAACTCCAACCACACGGCACTCCCTCAGTCAGGAGAGGGTAATTCCAACCACACGGCACTCCCTCAGTCAGGAGAGGGTAACTCCAACCACACGGCACTCCCTCAGCTGGGGAGGGTAACTCCAACCACATGGCACTCCCTCAATCAGGAGAGAGTAACTCCAACCACACGGCACTCCCTCAATCAGGAGAGAGTAACTCCAACCACACGGCACTCCCTCAGTCAGGAGAGAGTAACTCCAACCACACGGCACTCCCTCAATCAGGAGAGAGTAACTCCAACCACACGGCACTCCCTCAGTCAGGAGAGGGTAACTCCAACCACACGGCACTCCCTCAGCTGGGGAGGGTAACTCCAACCACATGGCACTCCCTCAGTCAGGAGAGGGTAACTCCAACCACACGGCACTCCCTCAGTCAGGAGAGGGTAACTCCAACCACACGGCACTCCCTCAGTCAGGAGAGGGTAACTCCAACCACACGGCACTCCCTCAGTCAGGAGAGGGTAACTCCAACCACACGGCACTCTCTCAGTCAGGAGAGGGTAACTCCAACCACACGGCACTCCCTCAGTCAGGAGAGGGTAACTCCAACCACACGGCACTCCCTCAGTCAGGAGAGGGTAACTCCAACCACACGGCACTCTCTCAGTCAGGAGAGGGTAACTCCAACCACACGGCACTCCCTCAGTCAGGAGAGGGTAACTCCAACCACACGGCACTCCCTCAGTCAGGAGAGGGTAACTCCAACCACATGGCACTCCCTCAGTCAGGAGAGGGTAACTCCAACCACACGGCACTCCCTCAGTCAGGAGATGGTAACTCCAACCACATGGCACTCCCTCAGTCAGGAGAGGGTAACTCCAACCACACGGCACTCCCTCAGTCAGGAGAGTGTAACTCCAACCACACGGCACTCCCTCAGTCAGGAGAGTGTAACTCCAACCACATGGCACTCCCTCAGTCAGGAGAGGGTAACTCCAACCACACGGCACTCCCTCAGTCAGGAGAGGGTAACTCCAACCACACGGCACTCCCTCAGTCAGGAGAGTGTAACTCCAACCACATGGCACTCCCTCAGCTGGAGAGGGTAACTCCAACCACACGGCACTCCCTCAGTCAGGAGAGGGTAACTCCAACCACACGGCACTCTCTCAGTCAGGAGAGGGTAACTCCAACCACACGGCACTCCCTCAGTCAGGAGAATGTAACTCCAACCACACGGCACTCCCTCAGTCAGGAGAGGGTAACTCCAACCACACGGCACTCCCTCAGTCAGGAGAGGGTAACTCCAACCACACGGCAATCCCTCAGTCAGGAGAGGGTAACTCCAACCACACGGCACTCCCTCAGTCAGGAGAGGGTAACTCCAACCACACGGCACTCTCTCAGTCAGGAGAGGGTAACTCCAACCACACGGCACTCCCTCAGTCAGGAGAGTGTAACTCCAACCACACGGCACTCCCTCAGTCAGGAGAGGGTAACTCCAACCACACGGCACTCCCTCAGTCAGGAGAATGTAACTCCAACCACACGGCACTCCCTCAGTCAGGAGAGGGTAACTCCAACCACATCGCACTCCCTCAGTCAGGAGAGGGTAACTCCATCCACATGGCACTCCCTCAGTCAGGAGAGTGTAACTCCAACCACACGGCACTCCCTCAGTCAGGAGAGGGTAACTCCAACCACATCGCACTCCCTCAGTCAGGAGAGGGTAACTCCATCCACATGGCACTCCCTCAGTCAGGAGAGTGTAACTCCAACCACACGGCACTCCCTCAGTCAGGAGAGGGTAACTCCAACCACACGGCACTCCCTCAGTCAGGAGAGGGTAACTCCAACCACACGGCACTCCCTCAATCAGGAGAGGGTAACTCCAACCACACGGCACTCCCTCAGTCAGGAGAGGGTAACTCCAACCACATCGCACTCCCTCAGTCAGGAGAGGGTAACTCCATCCACATGGCACTCCCTCAGTCAGGAGAGTGTAACTCCAACCACACGGCACTCCCTCAGTCAGGAGAGGGTAACTCCAACCACACGGCACTCCCTCAGTCAGGAGAGGGTAACTCCAACCACACGGCACTCCCTCAATCAGGAGAGGGTAACTCCAACCACACGGCACTCCCTCAGTCAGGAGAGGGTAACTCCAACCACACGGCACTCTCTCAGTCAGGAGAGGGTAACTCCAACCACACGGCACTCCCTCAGTCAGGAGAGAGTAACTCCAACCACACGGCACTCCCTCAGTCAGGAGAGGGTAACTCCAACCACACGGCACTCCCTCAGTCAGGAGAGGGTAACTCCAACCACACGGCACTCTCTCAGTCAGGAGAGGGTAACTCCAACCACACGGCACTCCCTCAATCAGGAGAGGGTAACTCCAACCACACGGCACTCCCTCAGTCAGGAGAGTGTAACTCCAACCACACGGCACTCCCTCAGTCAGGAGAGGGTAACTCCAACCACACGGCACTCCCTCAGTCAGGAGAGGGTAACTCCAACCACACGGCACTCTCTCAGTCAGGAGAGGGTAACTCCAACCACACGGCACTCCCTCAGTCAGGAGAGAGTAACTCCAACCACACGGCACTCCCTCAGTCAGGAGAGGGTAACTCCAACCACACGGCACTCTCTCAGTCAGGAGAGGGTAACTCCAACCACACGGCACTCCCTCAGTCAGGAGAGAGTAACTCCAACCACACGGCACTCCCTCAGTCAGGAGAGGGTAACTCCAACCACACGGCACTCCCTCAATCAGGAGAGGGTAACTCCAACCACACGGCACTCCCTCAGTCAGGAGAGAGTAACTCCAACCACATGGCACTCCCTCAGTCAGGAGAGAGTAACTCCAACCACACGGCACTCTCTCAGTCAGGAGAGGGTAACTCCAACCACACGGCACTCCCTCAATCAGGAGAGGGTAACTCCAACCACACGGCACTCCCTCAGTCAGGAGAGAGTAACTCCAACCACACGGCACTCCCTCAGTCAGGAGAGGGTAACTCCAACCACACGGCACTCCCTCAGTCAGGAGAGGGTAACTCCAACCACACGGCACTCCCTCAGTCAGGAGAGGGTAACTCCAACCACACGGCACTCCCTCAGCTGGGGAGGGTAACTCCAACCACACGGCACTCCCTCAGTCAGGAGAGGGTAACTCCAACCACACGGCACTCCCTCAGTCAGGAGAGAGTAACTCCAACCACACGGCACTCCCTCAATCAGGAGAGAGTAACTCCAACCACACGGCACTCCCTCAGTCAGGAGAGGGTAATTCCAACCACACGGCACTCCCTCAGTCAGGAGAGGGTAACTCCAACCACACGGCACTCCCTCAGCTGGGGAGGGTAACTCCAACCACATGGCACTCCCTCAATCAGGAGAGAGTAACTCCAACCACACGGCACTCCCTCAATCAGGAGAGAGTAACTCCAACCACACGGCACTCCCTCAGTCAGGAGAGAGTAACTCCAACCACACGGCACTCCCTCAATCAGGAGAGAGTAACTCCAACCACACGGCACTCCCTCAGTCAGGAGAGGGTAACTCCAACCACACGGCACTCCCTCAGCTGGGGAGGGTAACTCCAACCACATGGCACTCCCTCAGTCAGGAGAGGGTAACTCCAACCACACGGCACTCCCTCAGTCAGGAGAGGGTAACTCCAACCACACGGCACTCCCTCAGTCAGGAGAGGGTAACTCCAACCACACGGCACTCCCTCAGTCAGGAGAGGGTAACTCCAACCACACGGCACTCTCTCAGTCAGGAGAGGGTAACTCCAACCACACGGCACTCCCTCAGTCAGGAGAGTGTAACTCCAACCACACGGCACTCCCTCAGTCAGGAGAGGGTAACTCCAACCACACGGCACTCCCTCAGTCAGGAGAGGGTAACTCCAACCACACGGCACTCCCTCAGTCAGGAGAGGGTAACTCCAACCACACGGCACTCTCTCAGTCAGGAGAGGGTAACTCCAACCACACGGCACTCCCTCAGTCAGGAGAGGGTAACTCCAACCACACGGCACTCCCTCAGTCAGGAGAGGGTAACTCCAACCACATGGCACTCCCTCAGTCAGGAGAGGGTAACTCCAACCACACGGCACTCCCTCAGTCAGGAGATGGTAACTCCAACCACATGGCACTCCCTCAGTCAGGAGAGGGTAACTCCAACCACACGGCACTCCCTCAGTCAGGAGAGTGTAACTCCAACCACACGGCACTCCCTCAGTCAGGAGAGTGTAACTCCAACCACATGGCACTCCCTCAGTCAGGAGAGGGTAACTCCAACCACACGGCACTCCCTCAGTCAGGAGAGGGTAACTCCAACCACACGGCACTCCCTCAGTCAGGAGAGTGTAACTCCAACCACATGGCACTCCCTCAGCTGGAGAGGGTAACTCCAACCACACGGCACTCCCTCAGTCAGGAGAGGGTAACTCCAACCACACGGCACTCTCTCAGTCAGGAGAGGGTAACTCCAACCACACGGCACTCCCTCAGTCAGGAGAGGGTAACTCCAACCACATGGCACTCCCTCAGTCAGGAGAGGGTAACTCCAACCACACGGCACTCCCTCAGTCAGGAGAGGGTAACTCCAACCACACGGCAATCCCTCAGTCAGGAGAGGGTAACTCCAACCACACGGCACTCCCTCAGTCAGGAGAGGGTAACTCCAACCACACGGCACTCCCTCAGTCAGGAGAGTGTAACTCCAACCACACGGCACTCCCTCAGTCAGGAGAGGGTAACTCCAACCACACGGCACTCCCTCAGTCAGGAGAATGTAACTCCAACCACACGGCACTCCCTCAGTCAGGAGAGGGTAACTCCAACCACATCGCACTCCCTCAGTCAGGAGAGGGTAACTCCAACCACACGGCACTCTCTCAGTCAGGAGAGGGTAACTCCAACCACACGGCACTCCCTCAGTCAGGAGAGGCTAAATCCAACCACACGGCACTCCCTCAGTCAGGAGAGGGTAACTCCAACCACACGGCACTCCCTCAGTCAGGAGAGAGTAACTCCAACCACACGGCACTCCCTCAGTCAGGAGAGGGTAACTCCAACCACACGGCACTCCCTCAGTCAGGAGAGGGTAACTCCAACCACACGGCACTCCCTCAGCTGGGGAGGGTAACTCCAACCACATGGCACTCCCTCAGTCAGGAGAGTGTAACTCCAACCACACGGCACTCCCTCAATCAGGAGAGAGTAACTCCAACCACACGGCACTCCCTCAATCAGGAGAGAGTAACTCCAACCACACGGCACTCCCTCAGTCAGGAGAGAGTAACTCCAACCACACGGCACTCCCTCAATCAGGAGAGAGTAACTCCAACCACACGGCACTCCCTCAATCAGGAGAGAGTAACTCCAACCACATCGCACTCCCTCAGTCAGGAGAGGGTAACTCCAACCACACGGCACTCTCTCAGTCAGGAGAGGGTAACTCCAACCACACGGCACTCCCTCAGTCAGGAGAGGGTAACTCCAACCACACGGCACTCCCTCAGTCAGGAGAGGGTAACTCCAACCACATGGCACTCCCTCAGTCAGGAGAGGGTAACTCCAACCACACGGCACTCCCTCAGTCAGGAGAGGGTAACTCCAACCACATGGCACTCCCTCAGTCAGGAGAGGGTAACTCCAACCACACGGCACTCCCTCAGTCAGGAGAGTGTAACTCCAACCACACGGCACTCCCTCAGTCAGGAGAGTGTAACTCCAACCACATGGCACTCCCTCAGTCAGGAGAGGGTAACTCCAACCACACGGCACTCCCTCAGTCAGGAGAGGGTAACTCCAACCACACGGCACTCCCTCAGTCAGGAGAGGGTAACTCCAACCACACGGCACTCCCTCAGTCAGGAGAATGTAACTCCAACCACACGGCACTCCCTCAGTCAGGAGAGGGTAACTCCAACCACATGGCACTCCCTCAGTCAGGAGAGGGTAACTCCAACCACACGGCACTCCCTCAGTCAGGAGAAGTTACCTCCAACCACATGGCACTCCCTCAGTCAGGAGAGGGTAACTCCAACCACACGGCACTCCCTCAGTCAGGAGAGGGTAACTCCAACCATACGGCACACTCTCAATCAGGAAGGGTAACTCCAACCACACGGCACTCCCTCAGTCAGGAAGGGTAACTCCAACCACACGGCACTCTCTCAGTCAGGAAGGGTAACTCCAACCACATGGCACTCCCTCAGCTGGAGAGGGTAACTCCAACCACATGGCACTCCCTCAGCTGGAGAGGGTAACTCCAACCACACGGCACTCCCTCAGTTTGGTATTGGAGGAACAGCTTTTGTTTTTATATCTGAGCTCTCAAAGCTGGAAATTTGAGACTGAGGCGCGACAGTTACCGACTAAATCATGAAAAATACCCGAAAAGAACTGCAGATGCTGTATACAAAAACAGAAATTGCTGGAAAAGCTCAGTGGGTCCACCAGCATCGGCAAAGAGAAATCAGAGTTAACGTTTCGGTGTCAGTTGACTCTTCCTCAGAACTGGTCTGACCCGTAAAGGTCCACCTTGCCCAGGGGTATGGCACAGAGCCCAGCACAGCAGACCATTCAGACTGCCGCCATCCTGGATCTCCCCACTGCACAATTTTTAATTAGAAACTGTTGGCCCATCAAAGAGTCGAATATGCTTCTGCAAGGCCTTCCGTGAATCCCTACATTTCAGCACACATTACAAGAGAAGTCCTACCTTTGATAGATACTTTGCTTCACCTGAAAGCTGCAGCAGCAGCAATTATCCACCAGGTCCTGAATCCCCTCCAGCCAGACCAGCAATCCACGCCGATCTACTGCACTCCAGCCAGACTCGCTAACTGAGACTTATAGCTCCTCAAGCAATGTAGGAACAGGAGTAGGCCATTCAATGTCTGATCTGTGGCTGAACCCCATACACCTGTCCATATTGCTTCACAACGTTGCTGAACAAAAAACTATCCATCTCAGGTTTAAAATCAACAACTGATCCAGCATCTACTGCAATTTGTGGAAGAGAGTTCCCAACATCTACCATCCTTTGTATGTAGAAGTGCTTTCTAACATCTCTCTTGAACCGCCTGGTACTAATTCTCAGACTATGACCCCCTAATTCTTGAATCCTCTACCATTCTAAATAGTTTATCTTTATCGATCCTGTCTCTTCCTGTTGACCTTTTGAAGATTTCAATCAGATTAGCCCCCAACCTTTTAAATTCTAGAGACAACAGACATAATGTGTAAAATCTTTCCTCACAAATTAACCCCTGAGGTCTAGGTGTGATTCTGTGGAAGTTGGGTCACTATGGAGAACACATTTTTATGGATATGTTGAAGTTAGTCCAGAGCTTTGGTAGAGGCTTCAATCTTCTCCTATCACACAGACTCGAAGGTATAAGAACAGGAGTAGGCCATTCAGCCCATTGAGCCCGCTCTGCTTATCTGCTGGTCAATCTGATAATATTCAACTGCAGTTCCCTAGTCTTTCCCCAGAACCCTTAGTTCCCTTATGGACTAAAAATCTGTCTATCTCAGCTTGGAATATATTTAATGACCCAGTCTCAACAGACCTCTGTGGTAAAGAATTCCACAGATCTACTACCCTCTGAGAGGAGAAATTCATCTTCAACTCCCCATCTTTGATATTCATCTCCTTATTCTGAGATGATGCCCTCTGGTCCTAGACTGTCCCACAAGGGGAAACAACCTCTCCACATCTACCCTGTCAAGTCAACTAGGAATCTGATATGATTCAATAAGGTCGCCTCTTATTCTTCAATATTCTAACAAGTACAGACCCAACCCCTCTGTTCTGACATCAGCCCAGTAACAACCTTCTAGGACTGTCTCTAATTATAACTTGCCTCAGATCAGAGCAGCTAAACTGTTCATGTATTCCAGCTGTGGTATGACCAGTGCCTTGTATAGTTTTAGCAAGACTTTCCTATTCTCATACTCCCTTTCCTTTGAAATAAAGACCAGCATTCCATTTGCCTTCACTACTCCTACTGAACCAGAATGCAAGCTTGGGGTCATTCATGGGCAAGGCTTCTGTTGTGGACCTTTCTGCAGTCTTTTTCCATTTGAATAATATTCAGCTCCTCTATTCTTCCTGTCAAAGTACTTAACCTCACATTTCCTGCTTGTATTTCATCTGCCAAGTGTCTTTTTGACTCTGTCACTTAACTAATCAATATCCCTCTACAGACTGTGTCATTCTCACCACTTACTTCTCCATTTGTTTTTGTGTTATCTGCACACTTGGCTATAGCCCATTCACTTTCTTCATCCAAGTCATTAATATATAATGTACATAATTGTGGTCCCGACACTGATCCCTGTGGCATTCCGTGACATTCTGAAAGTGACTTCCTATCCCAACTCTCTGTCTTCTACTAATTAGCCAATTGTCTATCCATGCTGATAACAACCTTCAACCACATGGGCTCTCATCTTATTAAATAGCCTAATGTGTACTATTTTATCAACTGCCTTCTGAAAATCCAAATACATTAGATCCACTGTTTCCCCTTTATCTATCTTAGTTGTTAAATCCTCAAAGAATTCTAGTAAATTTCTCAAGCATAATTTCCCCCATTTTGACTTTGCCCAGTTATATGAAGTATTTCGAAGTGTTCTGCTATTACAACCTTTATAGTAAACTCAGATATTTTCTCAATAAAAGATGTTTTTTTTTTGTTTTCTTTCCTTTTTAAATTAAGTGTTGCATTGACAGTTCTCCAATCTTCTGGAACTTTTCTGGAATCTAAAGATCCCTGGAAGCTTCCTGCACATTGTATGTTTATTCGTTCAATCTGATGCTATCCTTAACTTCCTTGAGTCACCATGATTCACTTATCTCCCTCCTAAAATCCATCTTTCTCACTGGAATGTAGATTAATTGTGGTTCATGAACTATTTTCTTAAAGATCTGCCATTTCTCCTCACTCCTTTTTCCTGCTAAACCCCTTTCCTGGTCTACTCCAGCTAATTCCATCCTAATTCCTTTGTCATTACTCTTGTTTAAGCTTAGCCCAGTTCTTTCAGATGCAAGATCCTCCCTCACAAACTGAAGGGTAACTCCCACCAAGTTAAAGTCACCATTTTCAAGGGATCTTTACTCTGACACAATATTTTAGACCTGCATTGTTACACCAGATCCAAAACAGGCTGATTCCTGGTTGGAACCATGACATATTGTTCAGAAAACTGCCCAAGATACACTCTGTGAGTTCTTCCTTACTGGTACCTCTGCCAAACTGATTATCCCAATCTACATAAAGACTAAAGTCACTCAAGATTAATGGTGCTGCCTTTTTTACATGCCCCCATTATTTCCTGATTTATTTGCTGTTTTACCACAGAACAATTTGAGTGGGCCTGTAGACAACTCCTACCAGTGCCTTCTCCTTTTTATTTGTTACCTCAACACATACAGATTCTAAATCATCTGACCCAAGATCATTTCTCAAAACTATACTTATTCCATCTCATACCAGCAAGGCCATCCCACTGTCAATTCTGTTTCTGCCTGTCCATTCTAAAAGTCACAGATCCCTGAATATTTTCTTTTCACTTATGAACTGCTATCTTGTCCAGCACTTATTGCCCATCCCAAGTCCCCTTTGTGAAAGTGATGGTGAGCTGCCTCAGTCCACGTGCGGTGGGTTGACCCACAATAATGTTAAGGAGGGAACTCCAGGAGTTTGACCCAGTGACACCGAAGGAATGGCGATAAAGTTAGGGTTAGGTCAGTGAGTGGTTTGGAGAGGACCTTGCAGGTGGGTGGAGGGTGGTGTTCCCACGTATCTGCTGCCCTTGTCAATAGACAATAGGTGCAGGAGTTGCCCTTCGAGCCTGCAACACCATTCAATATGATCATGGCGGATCATCCTTAATCAGTATCCTGTTCCTGCCTTATCTCCATAACCCTTGATTCCACTATCCTTGAGAGCTCTATCCAACTCTTTCTTAACTGAATCCAGAGACTGGGCCTCCACTGCCCTCTGGGGCAGAGCATTCCACACAGCCACCACTCTCTGGGTGAAGAAGTTTCTCCTCATCTCTGTCCTAAATGGTCTACCCCGTATTTTTAAGCTGTGTCCTCTGTTTCGGCACTCACCCCGCAGCGGAAACATGTTGCCTGCCGCCAGAGTGTCCAATCCTTTGATAATCTTATATGTCTCAACCAGATCCCCTCTCAGTCTTCTAAACTCAAGGGTACACAAGCCCAGTCGCTCCAGTCTTTCAGTGTAAGGTAATCCCGCCATTCCAGGAATTGACCTCGTGAACCTACGCTGCATTCCCTCAATAGCCAGAATGTCTCTCCTCAAATTTGGAGACCAGAACTGCACACAGTACTCCAGGTGTGGTCTCACCAGGGCCCTGTACAGCTGCAGAAGGACCTCTTTGCTTCTATACTCAATCCCTCTTGTTATGAAGGCCAGCATGCTATTAGCCTTCTTCACTACCTGCTGTACCTGCATGCTTACCTTCATTGAGTGGTGTACAAGAACCCCCAGATCTCTCTGTACTGCCCCTTTACCTAAATTGATTCCACTTAGGTGGTAATCTGCCTTCCTGTTCTTGCCACCAAAGTGGATAAGGATCCATTTATCCACATGAAAGTGCATCTGCCATGCATCTGAGCACTCACCTAACTTATCCAGGTCACCCTGTAATCTCCTAAGATCCTCATCACATTTCACCCTGCCACCCAGCTGATGAAATTTGCGAATGTTATTGCTAATACCATCTTGTATATCCTGAAGATAGATTGTAAAAAGCTGCGGTCCCAGTACTGATCCCTGCGGTACCCCACTGGTCAGTGCCTGGCATTCCGAAATGGAGGGGTGGAGGAGTGTGGAAGGATGAGAGAATGCAGGCTGCAGCCCTATGAAGCAGGGGGAGGGCTTGCAGTTGGCCTGTGTGGGGATGTGGGAGACTACAGGAGCCTGGTGGGCAAGGGCTGGCTGAAAGGCAGCTGGAGGGACGGAGGGATGGAAGCACGCACGGAGGAGGAAGAGCAAAGAGAAAAGAGAAAAAAAAGCCAAAGGGGATAAAGAGAAAGAGCAACAAAGAAAATGTGGCTGGCCAGCACGCCTTGAAGTAGGGAGAAAAGGCAGGGGCCAGCGCCTACGGCCATACTAGTCTGAAAACATCTGATCTCGGAAGCTAAGCAGACTTGGGCCTGGTTAGTACTTGGATGGGAGACCGCCTGGGAATACCAGGTGCAGTAGGCTTTTTCCGCCAGCAGTGGCTGCTCAAGTCACCCCTCTGCACTTGTCTTGTGCCAGGCAATGGAGCGGCAGGTTATTTTTGCTGCTGCTGCTGTGCCTGGCATCAGTCTCCTGCAGGCACGAGACACGGAGGGGAGGAGAGCGGAGCGCTGCCAAAATCAGCAAGAAAGGCGGAAAGAAAGGGATTGGGGCTGCACGCTGTCTGCGGGTGGCAGTCAGGAAAAGCGGACAATAGACAATAGGTGCAGGAGTTGGCCATTCTGCCCTTCGAGCCTGCACCACCATTCAATATGATCATGGCTGATCATCCTTAATCAGTATCCTGTTCCTGCCTTATCTCCATAACCCTTGATTCCACTATCCTTGAGAGCTCTATCCAACTCTTTCTTAAATGAATCCAGAGACTGGGCCTCCACTGCCCTCTGGGGCAGAGCATTCCACACAGCCACCACTCTCTGGGTGAAGAAGTTTCTCCTCATCTCTGTCCTAAATGGTCTACCCCGTATTTTTAAGCTGTGTCCTCTGTTTCGGCACTCACCCATCAGCGGAAACATGTTGCCTGCCGCCAGAGTGTCCAATCCTTTGATCATCTTATATGTCTCAACAAGATCCCCTCTCTGTCTTCTAAACTCAAGGGTACACAAGCCCAGTCGCTCCAGTCTTTCAGTGTAAGGTAATCCCGCCATTCCAGGAATTGACCTCGTGAACCTACGCTGAACCTTCTGGATGGAAGTGGTTGTGGGTTTGGAAGGTGCTGTCTCAGGATCTTTGGTGAATTTCTGCAATATAACTTGTAGCTGTCACACACTACTGCTACTGAATATCAGTGGAGGAGGGAGTGGATGTTTAGTTCCCAGTTTTGATCTCCTTGTAACCATGTCCCCATATGGCGAATTGGTCTTACCTATTTATCTCAATTTGTCCCATTGATTCATCGGTTTTGTTCTGAGCCATTAATTGTGTCTTTTTGCCATGCTTTTCCCTCTTCCACTTGATTTGCTGCTGTTTTTCTATTTTGTGCACTCTGTCCCATCCTGTGTGATTTTGGGTACCTCTATCCAAAAAGCCTGCCCTGAATTGCTGCCTATCCTCTTGCTTTATGAGCCTACATTTCTCCTCTCTCAAACCCTGTCCCTTTCTCTACTTAGGTTCAAGCCCTCTCTGCAGCTCTAGTTATTTGTCCCAGTTTGGTTTATGTGAAGCCCATCCCAGCAGAATTGCTTCCTTCCACCTAGTACTGGTGCCAGTGCCCCACAAACCGAAACCCAATCTTTGAACCATGCATTTAATGCGTGACTTTACTTGCCCTACACCAGTTTGACCCGGCTCAGGTAGCAATCCAGAGTTTATTAACTTGGAGGTTCTGATTTTGAACTCAGTTCTGAATTGTTCAAAATCTTTCAGTTGAACCTCCATTCTGGTCATATCTGTACAGCATGGAAACAGACCCTTTGGTCCACCTCATCCATGCTGAACAGATGTGATTAGATTAGATTCCCTACAGTGTGGAAACAGGCCCTTTGGCCCAACCAGTCCACACCGACCCGAAGAGCAACCCACCCCCCTCAGACTAATGCACTTAGCACTATGTGCAATTCTAGCACGGCCAATCCACCTGACCTGCACATCTTTGGACTGTGGGTGGAAACCGCAGCACCCGGAGAAAACCTACGCAGGCACAGGGAGAATGTGCAAACTCCACACAGACAGTCACCTGAGGTCCAGATCCTGTTGTAATTTGAGGTAGCCGTCTTCGCTGTCCACTACACCTCCAATTTTGGTGTCAGCTACAAACTTACCCAAGGCTGGAATCGAACCTGGGACCCTGGTGCTGTGAGGCAGCAGTGCTAACCACTGAGCCACCGTGCCACCCATATCCTAAATTAATCTAATCCCATTTGCCAGCACTTGGTCCATATCCCTCTAAGCCCTTCCTATTCATAGACCCCTCCAGATGCCTTTTAAACGCTGTAATTGTACCAGCCTCCACCACTTCCTCTGGCAGCTCATTCCATACCTGCAATTTAGACCCATGCCCTCTAGTTTTGGACTCCCCTACCCTAGGGAGAAAGATCTTGGATATTAATGCCCCTCATGACTTTATAAAGGTCTATAAGATCAGTCCTCATTCTCCGACGCTCCAGGGAAAATAGCCCCAGATTATTCAGCCTCTCAGTGCAGCTCAAAACCTCCAAACCCGGCAACGTCCTTGTGAATCCTTTTTGAGCCTTTTCTCGTTTAACAACATCTTTCCTACAACAGGGAGACCAGAATTGAATGCATTATTCTAAATGTGGCCTCATCATTGTCCTGTACAATCCTATCAATGTTATTGGTACCAAGGTGATTGATGAAGCTGGGTTCCTTTCCTCCCAGTCCAACTTCTTCTTCAGTCCCAGAGGAGATGTCTTTAATCCTGGCAACACAGCCCTCAGGCCTCTAACTTAGGTTTGCACAGAACAGTATCTGTCCCTCTGACTATACTGTCCACCAACACAACTACACTCCAATTTCCAACCCCTACTTGAATGACTCCATGGTGCTGTGGTCAGTTTGCTCATCTTCCCTGTAGGCCCAGGTATAAATTGGATAATTGCAGAGATGGGAGGAGCTCTTCATATTTAACTCCCTGGGTCCTCAGACCTGCCTGATCTACGGTCACACCCTCCTGTCCTCAATCACAGCCCAATTTTGAATAATGTAGTCAAAGGGGTGTGACTATCCTCTGGAGCAAAGTGTGGAGGTAATGTTCCCTTTCCCTGATGCGGTGCAATGTCTGCAGCTCAGACTCCAGTTCCTCAACTCAGACCCACAATTCCTTGTACTGCAGACATTTAATACACACGTGTTCACCATGGAACACCTTGGTGCCCAGCAACTCCCACATGTTGCAGTGACATCGCATCACCTGTCCCGCCATCTCTATTGTATTTGATTTAACTTGTAAACTAATTATTCCAGAATCCCTGTTCTTTACCATGAAGATAACTTTTCACTTCTATCAAGTAAATTAAAAATCACCAGCATCAATCTTTCGGAAAAGAAAAAAAGAGAAGGAAAACACTGGAGACCAAAGACAAACTGAAGATCTGATTTTCCTTTAAAGATGAGAAATATTCACCAGTCTACTCACCAATCAGCATCTTCCCTTGCCCTTGGTTTGTGATGTCTCTCTGCCCCTGGTCTCACTGCACAGCGGCTTCATGATCACTACCTTTGAAAATCTCCCACTCACCCCTCGCTCTGCAGACTTTATTTCCTCCCAGTAAACCCTAGTTGAAGCACCTCTTTGCATCACATTCCCAGTGCGAACCAAATTTCCAACAGGAATGTTGGGAACACACTTCGTCAGAGGTTTATAAAATCATGAGGTGCATGGATAGGGTGAATAGTCAAGGTCTTTTCCCCACATTTGGGGGGTCCAAAACTAGAGGGCGCAGGTTTAAAGTGAGAGGAGAAAGATTTAAAAGGGACTTAAGGAGCAACTTTTACACACAGAGGGTGGTGCGTGTGTGGAATGAGCTGCCAGAGGAAGTGGTGGAGGCTGGTACAATTACAACATTTAAAAGGAAGGATTTAGAGAAATATGCTGACACATGGGACAAGATTAATTTACAACCCAAAGGGTTTGTTTCCATGCTGTGTATCTCTATGACTCTCTGCTGAAATCTCACATGCACTGACCATGTTCCTGACTGACCATGTGGTGTAAGAACTTTCTCACATGAATCTGCTCAAGAGACCCTTATGTAACCACTTTGACTGACCAGGAAATATCAAAGTCTCACCGCCTGCTACTGGAACAATTTACGAGCCGACAATCAAGTTGGTCGGCCATGTTAGAAATGATCTTCCTTGACTATCAAATGCTGAACACAGAACAGTACAGAACATAGAGCCTGCTACACCACAAATTCCTCTTTCATAGACAAGTGAAGCAAACTATCTCTATCTTTGGTCATAATTTCCAACCATTCCCTCCTCATTGAATATTTTCTCTTTCTCCATTTTATTAAGATTATTGTGGTCAGCGCTTCCAACTTTGTTTTCACATTCCAGATGATCTTCCTTTTCTGTCCCTCTCGGTTCTACTGGAATTAAGATTTGTTATTTGCTATTTGTTTTTATTTCCAAATCATCTTATAAAATATTCAATTTTTTTCTAGAATCGTTATGCTTTAAAACCCAAGCATATCTCTTGTGCAGCAGCAATAGTGTCCCTAAACCTAAGCTAGGAGGTACAAGTCCCACCTGCTACAGAGGTGTGTCGTAACATCTCTGAACAGGCTCATTAGAAAAATAGGTTAAATGTAAAAGAAAAATCCCAAGCATGATCTCACCAAACATTTACTTTCTGACTTTTTGATTTAGTTTTGTTCTACCTTTGTGGTGAGCAGTCTGTTTCCAGAAAAGGTTTAGGGTGAGAGGGGAAAGATATAAAAGAGACCTATGGGGCAACTTTTTCACACAGAGGGTGGTATGTGTATGGAATGAGCTGCCAGAGGATGTGGTGGAGGCTGGTACAATTGCAACATTTAAGAGGCATCTGGATGGGTATATGAATAGGAAGGGTTTGGAGGGATATGGGCCGGGTGCTGGCAGGTGGGACTAGATTGTATTGGGATTTCTGGTCGGCATGGACAGGTTGGACCGAAGGGTCTGTTTCCATGCTGTACATCTCTATGACTCTAATAATTAGAAGGCTTTTTTGACTAGTTACCTGTCTTGTCACATTTATTTCATCAATGGAGACAACACATCCAAGAAAAAGGGCAATATCAAAAAAAAAAGATTTGGATTTGAAATTACAGAGACTCACTTTACTTTCAAAGCCTTGTTTAATTCAAAACAATTATTGAGAGTGACACTGAATGAATACTTTTCGTCAGTATTCAATCAGGAACAGGACATTGTTGTCAATGTGAGTACTGAGTCACAATTAAGTAGAATGGATGGCTTTGAGGTATGTAGAGAAGAGGTGTTGGAAATTCTGGAAAGGGTGAAAATAGATAAGTGCCCTGGGCCTGATGGCATTTATCCTAGGATTCTCTGGGAAGCAAGGGAGGAGATTGCAGAGCAATTGGCCTTGATTTTTATGTCCTCGTTGTCTACAGGAGTAGTGCCAGAAGATTGGAGGCTAGCAAATGTGGTTCCCTTGTTCAAGAAGGGGAGTAGGGATAACCCTAGTAACTATAGGCCGGTGAGTCTCACTTCTGTTGTGGGCAAAATCTTAGAGAGAATTGTAAGGGATAGGATTTATGAACATCTGCATAGGAATAATGTGATCAAGGATAGTCAGCATGGTTTTGTGAAGGGCAGGTCGTGCCTCACAAACCTTATTGAATTCTTTGAGAAGGTGACTAAGGAGGTGGACGAGGGGAAAGCAGTAGATGTGGTGTATATGGATTTTAGTAAGGCGTTTGATAAGGTTCCCCATGGTAGACTACTGCAAAAAATACAGAGGTATGGCATTGAGGGTGAGTTGGAGGTTTGGATTAGGAGTTGGCTGGCTGGAAGAAGACAGAGGGTAGTAGTTGATGGCAAAGGTTCATCTTGGAGTGCCGTCACTAGCGGTGTTCCGCAAGGATCTGTTTTGGGACCATTGCTGTTTGTCATTTTTATTAAAGACCTGGAGGAGGGGTTAGAAAGTTGGGTGAGCAAGTTTGCGGATGATACGAAAGTCGGAGGAGTTGTAGACAGTGAGGAAGGATGTGGCAGGTTACAGCGGGATATAGATAAGCTGCAGAACTGGGCAGAAAGGTGGCAAATGGAGTTCAATGTAGCTAAGTGTGAGGTGATTCACTTTGGTAAGAGTAATAAAAAGATGGGGTACTGGGCTAACGGTCGGATACTTGGTAGTGTGGATGAGCAGAGGGATCTTGGTGTCCATGTACACAAATCTTTGAAAGTTGCCACCCAGGTAAATAGTGCGGTGAAGAAGGCATATGGCGTACTGGCTTTTATTGGTAGAGGAATTGAGTTCCGGAGTACTGAGGTCATGTTGCAGTTGTATAAGACTCTGGTGCGGCCACATCTGGAGTATTGTGTGCAGTTTTGGTTGCAATACTATATGAAGGATGTGGAGGCACTGGAACGGGTGCAGAGGAGGTTTACCAGGATGTTGCCTGGTATGGTAGAAAGATCGTATGAGGAAAGGCTGAGGCACTTGGGGTTGTTTTCATTGGAGAAAAGAAGGTTTAGGGGTGACTTGATTGAGGTGTATAAGATGATTAGGCATTTAGATAGGGTCGACAGTGAGAATCTTTTTCCTCGTATGGAGTCAGCTATTACAAGGGGGCATAGCTTTAAATTAAGGGGGGGTAGGTATAGGACAGATGTTAGGGGTAGGTTCTTTACTCAGCGAGTCGTGAGTTCATGGAATGCCCTGCCAGTAGCAGTGGTGGACTCTCCCTCATTATGGGCATTTAAGCGGGCATTGGATAGGCATATGGAGGATAGTGGGCTAGTGTAGGTTAGGTGGGCTTGGATCGGCGCAACATCGAGGGCCGAAGGGCCTGTACTGCACTGTATTCTTCTATGTTCTATGTTCTATGTTCTAATTAACCTTTGTGCTCGACAGTAAAATGCTGTGTAATCATTAATAAAAATAAAATAAAACATCGTAGTCCTTTCATTCCAACGAGCATCTTGTTGGTTTAACTTGATTTCTCAAAACCAATTTTTCCCTGTCTCTACTGAACAGCATAGACTCATTACTTGAAACACTGGGATATCTTTAATTGTCACAGATATCTTTTGATAAGGAAATTGTATTTGAATAAGTACATAATCCAAGGGCACAAATTTATCAGTGCAAGCCTGACATAATAAAAGCTGGATCTGTGAGAGTAAATTCTCGGCCATTCAATGATCATTCTCGGCTTCCCCGCATCCCCTGAAAATTCAGTTCGCTGTAACTTTTGTGTTATTTGGAAATACCCAAAGAAACTAAAACTGGTCATTTTCTTCGAAACAGTGGACATTGGAAATGATCATCAATAATGATTATCAAGATGAATGCATGCAGAAATCACTTACGATAATTTATCATGTCAAGAAGTGATGAGGATCATTATTGTCCTTTTATCATGTGGTTTTAGATCCAAAGGTTGTACTCTAGACACAGAAGGACAAGGGGCACCTTTTAACGAATCATTACTTTACATCTTAACGCAGCAGTCTGGAAAATGATATAAATATCGTCTGAAATTTCAACAGGAGGAAGAGTCACAAAGGGAAAGACCTGAACAGAACCAGCTTTTCTAATTAACAAAGCAAGGATCAGAAATCCCTGGAATAAGCCAGGTTAGCAATGTATTCATCATAGTCCTTGTGTTTTTTAATTTAGGAAATTGTTTAGGAATGCTGTTCTGTATGTAACATTGACAATACGTCTGTAATGCATGATTCTTTTTAAAAGTCAAGTTTAATTATGGAAGAACTGCAAACCTGTTGTACTTAAACATTTCTTCCGTGTGCTGTAGTAACTCTGCTGAATGATACAGTATGTAAAGACCTGACAGTCTGCTGAATGAGCTGACTTCAGTGACAAGGAGATTTCAATAGACCTCAGTGTGCCATTAGACAGGACAATGGAAATCAGTGATGATTTCACTTTCCTGGTTGCTATCCAGAGGACACAGGACACTGTGTACTCAGCTTCTTTAGCTCCGAGCTATGGAGTACCCTTCCTAACTCCATTCACCTCTTTACTCTCTCTCTCTCTCTCTTTCCTTCTTCAAGCTTACCGCTCAGGCCTCATGTTGGGTTCGATGTTAAATTTTGTTTGATAATGCTGCCTTGCAGAGCATTTCACTCCATGAAAGATGCTATGCAAATGCAAGGTGCTGTTGTTGCTGGATGTACAAGCCTCTGGTTGAATAATCTGCTGCCGCTACGTGCAGGCTACCACAGAGAAATAAATATGGATTTGGGTATGTTCTGGAAGCGTAACCACCAGACATGAAGCCTTCCCGATTCAAGGAGTTAACAGGGATTAAATCGACGTTTCGGGCAAAAGCCCTTCATCAGGAATAAAGGCAGTGAGCCCGGAGCGTGGAGAGATAAGCTAGAGGAGGGTGGGGGTGGGGATAAAGTAGCATAGAGTACTTTCTCCCCACCCCCTCCCTCCTCTAGCTTATCGCTCCACGCTCCAGGCTCACTGCCTTTATTCCTGATGAAGGGCTTTTGCCCGAAACATTGATTTCGAAGCTCCTTGGATGCTGCCTGAACTGCTGTGCTCTTCCAGCACCACTGATCCAGAATACACTTGAACCAGACTGACAATGTCTGAACCTTGGATGCTAAGCAGACTTGGGCCTGGTTAGTACTTGGATGGGAGACCGCCTGGGAATACCAGGTGCAGTAGGCTTTTTCCGCCAGCAGTGGCTGCTCAAGTCACCCCTCTGCACTTGTCTTGTGCCAGGCAATGGAGCGGCAGGTTATTTTTGCTGCTGCTGCTGTGCCTGGCATCAGTCTCCTGCAGGCACGAGACACGGAGGGGAGGAGAGCGGAGCGCTGCCAAAATCAGCAAGAAAGGCGGAAAGAAAGGGATTGGGGCTGCACGCTGTCTGCGGGTGGCAGTCAGGAAAGGCGGACAATAGACAATAGGTGCAGGAGTTGGCCATTCTGCCTTTCGAGCCTGCACCACCATTCAATATGATCATGGCTGATCATCCTTAATCAGTATCCTGTTCCTGCCTTATCTCCATAACCCTTGATTCCACTATCCTTGAGAGCTCTATCCAACTCTTTCTTAAATGAATCCAGAGACTGGGCCTCCACTGCCCTCTGGGGCAGAGCATTCCACACAGCCACCACTCTCTGGGTGAAGAAGTTTCTCCTCATCTCTGTCCTAAATGGTCTACCCCGTATTTTTAAGCTGTGTCCTCTGTTTCGGCACTCACCCATCAGCGGAAACATGTTGCCTGCCGCCAGAGTGTCCAATCCTTTGATAATCTTATATGTCTCAACCAGATCCCCTCTCAGTCTTCTAAACTCAAGGGTACACAAGCCCAGTCGCTCCAGTCTTTCAGTGTAAGGTAATCCCGCCATTCCAGGAATTGACCTCGTGAACCGACGCTGCATTCCCTCAATAGCCAGAATGTCTCTCCTCAAATTTGGAGACCAGAACTGCACACAGTACTCCAGGTGTGGTCTCACTAGGGCCCTGTACAGCTGCAGAAGAACCTCTTTGCTTCTATACTCAATCCCTCTTGTTATGAAGGCCAGCATGCTATTAGCCTTCTTCACTACCTGCTGTACCTGCATGCTTACCTTCATTGAGTGGTGTACAAGAACCCCCAGATCTCTCTGTACTGCCCCTTTACCTAAATTGATTCCACTTAGGTGGTAATCTGCCTTCCTGTTCTTGCCACCAAAGTGGATAAGGATCCATTTATCCACATGAAAGTGCATCTGCCATGCATCTGAGCACTCACCTAACTTGTCCAGGTCACCCTGTAATCTCCTAACATCCTCATCACATTTCACCCTGCCACCCAGCTCATGAAATTTGCGAATGTTATTGCTAATACCATCTTGTATATCCTGAACATAGATTGTAAAAAGCTGCGGTCCCAGTACTGATCCCTGCGGTACCCCACTGGTCAGTGCCTGGCATTCCGAAATGGAGGGGTGGGGGAGTGTGGAAGGATGAGAGAATGCAGGCTGCAGCCCTATGAAGCAGGGGGAGGGCTTGCAGTTGGCCTGTGTGGGGATGTGGGAGACTACAGGAGCCTGGTGGGCAAGGGCTGGCTGAAAGGCAGCTGGAGGGACGGAGGGAGGGAAGCACGCACGGAGGAGGAAGAACGAAGAGAAAAAAATATAAAGGGGATAAAGAGAAAGAGCAACAAAGAAAATGTGGCTGGCCAGCACGCCTTGAAGTAGGGAGAAAAGGCAGGGGCCAGCGCCTACGGCCATACTAGTCTGAAAACGCCCGATCTCGTCTGATCTCGGAAGCTAAGCAGACTCAGGCCTGGTTAGTACTTCGGATGGGAGACCGCCTGGGAATACCAGGTGCAGTTGGACCTTTCTCAGGCTGATTGATTGTAACAGTCATATCTTCAAACCCATACCATATGGGAAATGTGTTTGAATCTCACCAGGGGAAACAGTGAGAGTTTACATTCAATTATTTGTGACTCTGTAGCACTGTTTCTATCTTCTGTGTAAAAAGCCCAGGTTCAAGTTCCACCTACTTGACAACATCCTTGAACAGGTGATTAAAATTTCTGTAACAGCCAACGAGACATCAGCAGCTGACAACACCCTGCATTCAGTTAGTGTTCCAGTCAAGTCAGAGGTGGCTGCAGTAAAGGGTGACAGCAAGAGGCAAAGTCCAGGGAGAGCAAACAAAAGGCTAGTCACTTCTCAAACTTAATACTAAGTGACTCAAATGTTGATGCAAGTTACAGCACAATGTGACTGAACAGCAACTAGCACACTGAGTAAGCCTCACCATTACAGCAACTAAAACCCTGGAGATGGACAGAGCTTGGAGGAGCCGTGACACCCCCTACTGTTGAGAGGAATGGTCAGTGAGTACAATGACAAACGTGTTACAGTTTAAAAACAATCAAAACTGGGGGAGGAGCACTTGTGACCCAGAATCAAAGCAGAAGATTCTTTAAATGCAGAATTTAAGCATGATTACCTGTTGGAGATTATTTCGCCTCTGGACTGGCAACTGGCTATGGTTATCTGCATGATAGGCCTGGCTGACTCTCACAAGTCAAGCCTGTTTTCAGTGACGTGGTGATAGGCCATCCAGGTATTTGGGAGAGTTGAAGGACACCCTACCTGGTATTGTTGCTGGACTGTTAACCAGGTAATGTTAATGGAATTAAGGTTCAATTAAGGCAGACAGAATTTGAATTCAATAAGAAATACATACTTGGTCTTGAGAAACTAGCTTGTGGAATTTACTGTGATAATACTCCTGCAAATTTAATCTTAGATAAACTAATAGAAAGATAACTATATATGACTAATTTGTCTTAAGTTCCTTGATTCCAGTACAAAACATGCTGGAATGCATTTTATTCATTTGATCACTTGACTGGGCACCAAGGCAGCATTGATACCTGGAACTTTTGTTTTGCTAACAGTACAGTTGGTGTTGCTGAGCTGCAGAGTTAACCATTGCTTGTCGCAGTGTAATTCCTAAAATATTGCAGCAAGTTATGGGGAATCTAAGCCCCTCCAATGGTCCATCAATACAATTTCCCCTCGATCTTTCACTGCCATCTGAAGTAATTAAGGTCAGTTCTGTGACCTGTGGTTTCTTGTAGCTGATAGTGCCATCGAATCCTGAGCATGTTTATAATCTTTGTGTATGTTGAGCCTGACGTTTCTCATGCAGCTCTCAAGCTTGGTCCTATCACTTCTCGTCTCCATCTCTCCTCTAAACATCCCCAACCGAACAGATGAGAATGAAAATGGAAGTCAGGCCTGAGGGATGTGAGTTAGGGTTGGCCAATGAAGAGTTTGTCTGCTATTGTATATACCATTCTAGACCAGGCATCTAGAAGCACATCACTTGTGCACTGACATGTTATCATTCAGGCCACTCTGCTGATTTTTGCTGCAATTGAATAAGTTTTTAATGCGATTTTCTAACTAACACCGAATTCCATGATCTTTGCTGCTGTTTTTTTGTTCACATTCTGTGACCCAATCCATTTAAAATTTGGACATTACTTTGTAGTTGCCATATCTGTCAACATCTGTTTTTTATCACATGGAATTTCAGAACTTTCACAAGTTTTTAAGCTTGAATTCTCTGCTCCCATTTTCTTTTTTACAGTGCAAACAATAAATCAGCAACTTTGATTTTAAAAGTGACAATTTATTGCTCTTTAGCAGCCATTTGATTAGAAAGAGGATGGAAACTGAACAGGAATGGTAGACCCATCATTGCTAATGTTGTGCCACCATCAAAAATGATGGCATTTTTCTAACCACTTCAAGTTATATAGACATTTGTGTTATGGTCATACAGTCATTCAGCATGGAAACAGACCCTTCTTTAGCATAAGTATATTGGCCTGGTTTTTGTGGAATTTGATGGAGGAACAATTGTTTGTGATCACGATACGTCCAGTTCTCCAGAGACCTTTTATGGGCTGTGGAGCAGCAATCCATGGACAGATTGTTTATAAATCACGTACAGGAAACAAATAAAGGATAAAGAAAGTTAGAATTTGGACAAAGAAACAAAACATTCATTCAGTTAAAGATACACAGTTATTTTAATTTTTAAAGTTAAAAGTCACACAACACCAGGTTATTGTCCAACAGATTTAATTGGAAGCACTAGCTTTCAGAGCGACGCTCCTTCATCAGGTGGTTGTGGAGTACACAATTGTAAGACACAGAATTGACAGCAAAAGTTTACAGTGTGATGTGACTGAAATTATACATTGAAAGATACTTGATTGTTTGTTAAGCCTCTCATCTGTTAGAATGACCATGTAGTTTCATTTCTTTCATATGTAAATTGCAAACCTTTTTTAAAAGTTACATTCTCAGGTGATCTTTATAGAGTCATAGAGTCACAGAAATGTACAGTATGCAAACAGAACCTTTGGTCCAACCTGTCCATGCCGACCAGATATCCCAACCCAATCTAGTCCCACCTGCCAGTACCCGGCCCATATCCTTCCAAACCCTTCCTATTCATATACCCATCCAAATGCCTCTTAAATGTTACAATTGTACCAGCCCCCACCACTTCCTCTGGCAGCTCATTTCACACACGTACCACCCTCTGTGGGAGGTCTCTTTTATATCTTTCCCCTCTCACCCTAAACCTATGCCCTCTAGTTCTGTACTCCCGACCCCAGGGAAAAGACTTTGCCTATTTATCCTATCCATGCCCCTCATAATTTTGTATATTTCTATAAAGTCACCTGTCAGCCTCCGACGCTCCAGGGAAAACAGCCCCAGCCTGTTCAGCCTCTCCCTATAGCTCAAATCCTCCAACCCTGGCAATATCCTTGTAAATCTTTTCTGAATCCTTTCAAGTTTCACAACATCTTTCTGATAGGAAGGAGACCAGAATTGCACGCAATATTCCAACAATGCCCTAACCAATGTCCTGTACAGCCGCAACATGACCTCCCAACTCCTGTACTCAATACTCTGACCAATAAAGGAAAGCATACCAAACGCCTTCTTCACTATCCTATCTACCTGTGACTCCACTTTCAAGGAGCTATGAACCTGCACTCCAAGGACTCTTTGTTCAGCAACACTCCCGAGGATCTTATCATTAAGTGTATAAATCCTGCTAAGATTTGCTTTCCCAAAATGCAGCACCTTGCATTTATCTGAATTAAACTCCATTTGCCACTTCCCAGCCCATTGGCCCACCTGGTCAAGATCCTGTTGTAATCTGAGATAACCGTCTTCGCTGTCCACCACACCTCCAATTTTGGTGTCATCTGCAAACTTACTAACTGTACCTCTTATACTCGCATCCAAATCATTTATGTAAATTACAAAAAGCAGAGGACCCAGCACCGATCCTTGTGGCACTCCACTGGTCAAAGGCCTCCAGTCTGGAAAACAACCCTCCATCACCACCCTCTGTCTTCTACCTTTGAGCCAGTTCTGGTGTCAGCCCAGATAATATATTGAAGGTGTTAGCCCCCTGTGTACTGCTGTCTGTGCCATAATGTTTAGACTGATTCTAATCTAAAAAAATGAATTAACAGAATCTTACATGGATTCATGCAGTTTTTGAGCAAAGTACAAGGTAACTCTGCAAATACAAATTCACCCCACAAACGTGTATGTGTACATGTGGGTTTGTGTGTGGGTTTTAATTTTTAATAAAGTACCAACAATAATTACATTCAGAATGAATGAGACCTCACAAGTTCACAACAAATAGGAGTGTGACAAGGCAATTTGGTCCATCAAGTCGGCTTTCCCATTTAATAACATCTGATTGTGGCCATTTGCCTGCCTGTCCCCACTAACCTTTAACTCCTTTATTGATCAAGATGCTGTCTAACCCTGCTTCTATACGTTCACAACCTTGGCCTCCACAACTCTCTGTGGAAGAGAACTTCACAAACTAGCATCTCCTCTGAAATTAAATGCCTCCTTATTGCCACTGTAAATGGGACAGCACTTATTTTTAAACTAGTTTTTCATTCCCGACGAGAGGAAACATCTTCTCAATGTCCATCCCTTCAGAACGTACATGTTTCACTAAAACCTCCTCTCATTCTTCTTCACTTCAATGAGAACCGAATCAACCTGCCCAACCCTTCCCCCTCAGATAACTGCTTGTCACAGAGAGCAGACTGATGAACTTTCTCCGAATGGTTTCCATTCCAAGTATGTCCTCCTTAGGCAAGGAACCAGAACAGTATCAGCAAATGTGAGGACTGCAGATGCTGGAGATTAGAATTGAGAGTGTGGTGCTGGAAAATGGGTGAAGGGCTGATGAAGGGTTCTTGCCAGAAATGTCGATTCTCCTGCTCCTTGGATGCTGCCTGACCAGCTGTGCTTTTCCAGCACCACTCTCTTGACCAGAACAGTATACACTATTCCAGTGATGGTCTCACCACCATCCCTATCTGTTTGTAAAAAGACCTGCCTATACTCCATGTACTATTTTATATTCTATCTCAATTGCAATAAAGGCCAGCATTCCATTTACCTGGATATTGTCCGGGTCTTATGCATTTGAACATGGACTGCTTCAGTATCTGAAGAGTCATGAATAGTGCTGAAAATTGTCCAATCTTCAGTGCACATCATCACCTCTGACCTTATGATGGAGGGAAGGCCATTGATGAAGTGAGTGAAGGCAGTGGTTGGGTCTAAGACACTCCATTAAGGAACTCCTGCAGGAACGTCCTGGAGCTGAGCTGACTGATCTCCAACAACCACCACCATCTTCCTATGTGCCAGGTATGACTCCAACCTGTGCAGAGTTTTCCCATTAACTCTGGTTTTTGCCAGGATTCCTTGATGCTGCACTCGGTCAGATGTGGCCTGATGTCGAGAGTCCATGTTGGTTTGAAGGTCAAATTGATCTCAGCAACTTGGCAAGCGATGTCGTGGGTGATGATCTTGTGCTGGGCGAGGGGATCTTGTTTGGAGGGGTGAGAATGAGATCCTGGTTTTTACCTTATTTCCCAGCTCCCTCCTCACTGCTTGCAGAGCCTCATTCCTCTTTTTATCAAGACCGTTGGTACCAACATGGACCACAACCTCTGACTGTTCTTCAGAATGTCATGCAGCCACTTGGTGATAGCCTTGACCCTGACACCAGGGTGGCAACATACACCTGTGGCTGCAGAAATGTCTATCTGTTCCCTTTACAATAGAACCCCTGATGGTAACTGCTCCTTCCACTCTCTTTTTTCCAACCTTTCCCGTTGAGAAGGTGGTGCCACAGACTGGGATTTGTTGCATTTTTCTCGTGGTTTCACTCTGTCTGGTGGCCATCCATTCCCTTTCTGCCTGTTCACCTACCTCACTGTCTCCGCTTTCCAGACAGATCTCACACTTGCAGATGCTTCACAGCCATTGGTCCAAGTTCAAAACATGGACTTTGAGTTGTTGCAGTTGCCTCATGCACAAGTGGTCACTCCAGACACTAGAAATGTCCCTTACTTCTCACAATGCAGAGAAAGGACATTCCATGTGGCTGAACTGTCCTACCATGACATTCCATTCACTCCCTCCAGTTTAAAGAATATTAAATATATACTAGAGAGTTTAACTTATTACTTGTACTTTAATCAGCACTATATCGAAGCTAATAACCAACAGTATCTGCTGAGCAGCCAAACTCCCAACTTCCCTGAATGGTCACTCTTGGATTTTTTTCCCCAAACTCGGCCAGGTTTTCCAGTCTAGCCCTGAAATTAATGGAGTGAGCCCCCTCTTACCTCCTTCTAATGTAATTCTCTCTTTGTTCAAATAAGCAGATGAAAACTGTGCCTACACTAAACATACGGGACACAGTCTCACTAACATTCTGTTGCGATGCTTCATGGTGCCTCAGTGGTTAGTACAGCTGCCTCAAAGCGCTAGGGTCCCAGGTTCAATTCCAGCCTCGGGTGACTGTCTGTGTGGAGTTTGCACAGACAGCGTGGGTTTTCTCTGCGTGCTCTTGTTTCCTCTCACAGTCCAATGATGTGCAGGTTAGCTGAATTGCCCATTGTATTCAGAGATATGTACACTAGGTGCATTAGTCAGGGGAAATGTAGACTAATAGGGTAGTGGAATGGGTCTGGACGGAATAGTCTTCAGAGGGCCAGTGTGTACTTGTTGGGCCTAATGGCCTGTTTCCACACTGTAGGGATTCTATGCAATAATTTTCCTTTAACCAGGGAGTTCCGTTCCCCTTGGAACAAACCTCATTCCATTTGTCCCCCTAATCACTCACTATACTCGCTGGAGTGATTGGAATGAGGTCAACCAGGTGGAACTCATACAATATGAGTTCCCTGATTGGGGCCGTTAATCTGGTCCAGTCAGAGAGGCCTGGCTGACAAAATAAACAGGAGTGTCAGAGGTTCTGCTCACTCTGAGAGCTGGCTCTGAGGGAGCAGGATCAGTCAAGCACTCCCCGCCTGTAAATGCAGAGTGGCTTGGTTACAGGATACCAGCTTTGGTGGAGTTATTTCACTTGCAAACTAGCAGTGGGATGCTGGTTCTGGGATATTCACGTACCTCTGTACCTCCCAGTTTGCTATCTCCCACCCTCTTAAAGATGTTCTCTATTTGAAAAGTGGGCAGGTTCACATTGTCCCACATTACCCTGCAATTGCCAATTATTTATCTTATCCAATCAATTAAACCTCCCGCCTCCCCCTGGACAACTCCCTTTCTCACTCAGCTTGAAGTCAGAGGTAAATATCGTCGTTGTCTGTAAGTGCTGCAGGATATTTACAACTTTGAATAAAATATAGTGTCGAGATTGGCGAGCATTTGTACATACTTGTACATCTGTAAATGTGTAACTTACCTTTTAAGAAGAAAGTGAGGCCAATAACATGACACATGTGAAACATGTGCAGACTGGGGCATCACATGCCCTTGAGCTCGACCACCTGGTCACCCTGCTCTGACTGTCAAGCTTTTCCTTTCCGGGTGCTGTCGGCAGGAATGAGCGTGTTATTTTCCACTTGGCTCTCTGTGTGAGTACTGGCTGCTGGTTACAAACGGGGATGGGGTGCTGGGGGAGCCAAGATGTTATGGATGTCCAGGGGAGTTAGTGACGAGAATGAAACAGACGTGGTTTCGCAGACAGAAGGAGAGACTGGGAGAGTCAGTAAACAGGAATAAATACCCCAGAGCTGCCTGAACTCTCTCCGCCGTGTTGCTGAATTTGTTTCTATCTTGCTAACCCGTCCTTACGATCAACACCTTACTGCTGATCTGTCAGGATTTTATTTCGAAAGCACCCACCAGTAACTTTTCTGAACGCGTTACCTTCTCCCTCGGCATACTCTGAGGGGGGGGGGCAACTCTGTCGGATTGTCTTGGGTATGAATATTAAACCCCTCAAACTATATCCCGCTCTCTGTAGAGGCTTGAAAATTGTCACGACCCCCTCAGGGAGAGCTGTGTGTGGTGGGGGAGCTGGGAAAGAGTAAAACCAGCAAATCCCACCCGCCCCCTTGATACGTGGAAATGAATCTAAAGGGGACCAGCGTGAGTCTGATTTGCAAGTGTCACTGTTTCTGCTACTGCTACAAGTACAAGCGGGGTGTGCCTGTTATTGTGGGAAACCGAATAATAGAATCCTTACAGTGTGGAAGCGAGCTCTAACAGTCATATAACTGAATCCATGGTGGCTTCAAAATGCTCCTGTGCAAAGGTTTGTGTCCAAGTTCATGAGTCACAGAAAACCAGCCCGCGGGTATAAGGACAGATCATGGAATTTTGGCATTTATTGCTCAAGGAGTGGACTGTCAAACTGGGAAATTGTTGCTGCAGCTGTTACGGGTATCAGTGAGCTAGCACTAGAGTCCCTGTACAGTTTTGGCACCCTTACTGGAGGCAGGATATAACTGATTCAAAGAGAAGATTATAGAGATGAAAGGCTTGTCTTCTGAGGAGAGCTTGAGCAGTTTAAGCTCAGTAGAGTTTAGAAAGATGAAAAGAGATCTAATTGAGATATATAAAATGTTATAGGGATTGACCAAATGGAGATTGTTTCCTCATGTGGGGCTATCTAGACTGGGGTGTCACAGTTTTAGGATAAAGGTAGCAGTTCTAAAACAGAGGTGGGGAGAAATTATTTCTCTTTAAAAGGTTGTGAATCTGGAATCCCCTCCCGCAGAGTGCAGTGGATGCTGGGGCATGGGGTAAGTATAAGGAGGGGATAGACAGCTTTTTAATTACTAATGGTATGAGAGATTATAGAAAGCGGACAGAAAAGTGGAGTTGAGACTGAGGATGAGTGAGTGTTGAATTACGTACTCCTGCTCCTAGTTCCTCTGTTTGCTCCTGACTTGTGAATTGTAGGTAGTGAACAGGCTTTGGGGAGTTAGGAAATGAATTATTCACCAGGGATTTTCAGCTTCTGACCTTGCAGACAAGTCCAGGTCTCTAGTATTGGTCGGCACAGTGGCTCAGTGGTTAGCACTGCTACCTCACAGCGCCAAGGACCTGAGTTTGATTCTAGCCTCAGGCGACTTTGCAAACCCCACACAGACGTTCTCTCTGTGTCTGTGTGGGTTTCCTCTGGGTGCTCTGGTTTCTTCCCACAATCCAAAAGATGTGCAGGTCAGGTGAATTGGCCATGCTAAACTGGGTTAGTATGAGTTATTCGTCAGATGGTCAATGTGGTTTGTTGGTCCAAATGGCCTGTGAGATATTAAAGGGTTCATTTGTTCTGCTGACATGTAAGAAATTGGATGGGGGGGGGGGTTGTTTTTCCGTCTTGCAGGCAGGATGTGACAATCTAATCATACTCTGTAAATGCTACAGTTTAAGGAATAACCTAATCACACACTGTTATGAGGAATAATCTAATCAATTTACATTGTTTTTGGGTGGCATGTGACTATGGGGGAGTGGCGGGGGGTTGTGTTTTGTGTGCATGACTGACTGTGATGTAAAGGGCAAAAGTGAGGACTGCAGATGCTGGAAATCAGAGTCTAGGTTAGAGTGGTGCTATCTTCTCCCCAACCCTATCCCACCCCCCCCCCCCCCCTCCCATTTATCTCTCCAACCTGGAGGCTCCCTGCCTTCAGTCCTGGTGAAGGGCTTTTGCCCAAAACGCCGATTTTCCTGCTCCTCAGATGCTGCCTGACCGGCTGTGCTTTTCCAGCACCATGCTAATCCTGACTGTGATGTAAAATCCTGTATAAAGGGAGGACGGTTCCCTTGATCAGACAGGCTCGCTTGATATGCTCCACAAGCATCGTGAAGAGTGTGAAGCTGGTACTTGCTGAAATAAATCATGGCTGTTCTCAGAAGTTGACGTATTGCAGTTGCATCAAACATGTGAGAGTCTCAAGAATGGAACCTAACACCTGTCACCACACTGTAGGGATTCTATAATTCTGTGATTGCTACCAGCAACCCGGAGACAAATAAAATTCCTGTATGTTTTATGCACTTAGTTGTGGTTATAGTGGCTGCTGCCTCTGAGTGGAGGGGGGGTGTGCTATGAACATGCGCACACACTGGAACATAGCGTTCCAACAGCACATGGCATTTCCGGCCAGTGACCAAGCGGCCGGAGGGACCGAAGTGTCACAAAGATGGTGCTGCCAATATAATCCACAATGATAGTGAGGTTCTCCCTCCTTCGGAGCAGCTGGTTTCTCCCCAGCTCCCTGATGGACTCAGCCTGAGGAACCTGGAGAGGGTGCAAGAAGTGGCCAAGGGAGCACAGGGAGCTGGTCACTGTGTGTGGAATAGTGTGCACGCAGACGCATCCTGAACCCTGTCACAGCCAGACAATACCGCCATCATTTTGATTCTTTGCCTTTTAAAAGCTATTGGCGGTGGATTTAGAGGGAGTTGTTTGGTTGAGTGAGATAGTTGAAGGTAGCAGAGCCAAACGGGAAACATACTAACCTGCTCCACCAGCTAATAACAGCGATGACTAATCTGACATCAACTCAACTGTCCCAGCCCCTTCCTTAACAGACCTCAAGCTTGTTTACCTCTGGTTTCAACAGATTTGAAGATGAAGCATCCACAGCCCATGGGCTGGAGAATTCCAAAGACTGACAATCCAGCAAAAGAAACATGTTTCTTGCAAAATGTGAATGTTTCAAAAACAAGTAGTTAGCTGGGCATTGTCACTTAACCCATCACTAGGGCCCCAATCTATTCACTTGTGCATTGTCTGAGAGAATTTCACATGTTGCCGCTGGTTACCATGCTTCAGTTTGATGTTGAGAAACAAGATTTTTCATTGAAAATTGAGGCAGTCTGGGTGAGTTGTCGAACATTTATACGTCACAGCTTGACATTTTTTCTGAAAAGGGAGTTTCAGAATAAAGTTTGACACAGAAATTGTTTTTCACTCTAAGGCTGTCTGAACAGTTTTTCTCACATTGCCTTATCGCTCTGCTCTTTCTGGTTCTGAACACTGCTCAAGTCTTGAGAGCATTAATAATTATTAGATTTCGCTACAGTGTGGAAACAGGCCCTTCAGCCCAACAAGTTCACATCGACCCTCTGAAGAGTAACCCACCCCCCTCTGACTATTGCACCTAACACTATGGGCAATTTAGCATGGCCAGTTCACCTGACCTGCACATCTTTGGATTGTGGGAGGAAACTGGAGCACCTGGAGGAAACCCACACAGACAGGGGGAGAATGAGCAAACTCCACACAGTCGCCCAAGGCTGGAATTGAACCTGGGTCCCTAGTACTGTGAGGCAGCAGTGCTAACCACTGAGCCACCATGCCACCCCAGTTAGTGGTTAGTTCAGTCAAAAGGTCATGGGTTCAAATCCCACCACTGGAAATTACAGAAACAAATCTTGGCTCACATGCCAGTGTCATACTGAGTGTCTACTCAACGTCCTTTGACACCAAGTTGAAGAAAAGCAAAAATTTATTTTTTTTTGCATCTGTCTGTCTTGGTTTAACTGTCAAGCAACAGCTCATTCAGATTATCTGGTCATTTTCACATTATTGTATGTGGAATCTTACTTTGTGCAAATTGGCTGTTGTGTTACTTGCATTACAACAGTTACACTTTCAAGATAATAATTAGTTATAAAGCATTTTGGAATATCCAGTAGTCAAGGATGTATATATGCTACATATAGGTAAATCTTCTCTCTAGATCCAGTTGTGCTGCTCGCAATGTGGTCCCCTCTACATTGGGAAGACAAAGTGCGGACTGGACGCCCTCTTTGCTCTATCTGCAAAAATGACCACAAGCTTCCAGTTGCCTGAGACTTCAGCACCATCACCCTGTTCCCTGGCCACTATCTCCATCTCAGGCTTGCTGCAGTGCTCCAGCGAAGCTCAACACAAGCTGGAAGAAAAGCCCTTCATTTCCAATTGGGTGCCCAGCACCCTTTGGGACTCAATATCGAGTTCAGTAATTTTAGGGTCTGAGCATCCTCTCCAATTCCTTACCCTAACTGCACACCCCGTCATTACACAACCTGCTTTTAGCACAGCCAATCTTTTTTTCCCCGCTAATGGCTCCCATTCTCAGCTTTTCTTTCACCTCGGCCCACCATTAACCATTTCTCTGTCTGCCAAACTACTCTCTCTCTCTCTCTATCTCTCTCTCTCTCTATCTCTCTCTCTCTATCTATCTCTCTCTATCTATCTCTCTCTCTCTATCTCTCTCTCTCTATCTCTCTCTCTCTATCTCTCTCTCTCTCTCTCTCTATCTCTCTCTCTCTCTCTCTCTCTCTCTCTCTATCTCTCTCTCTCTATCTCTCTCTCTCTATCTCTCTCTCTCTATCTCTCTCTCTATCTATCTGACCCTGAAATGTTAACTCTCCAATTTCTGTTTTTGTTTGGGATAATTAATTGTTCATCATTTTTAACATTGTGTTCATAAACGCGAGAGTCAGTAATATGTCTGACAATAACTTCAGATTAATCAGTACAGTATCAAACTGAGGCACCATGCAGAGTACAGCAAACAGTCCTACACCTTTATACCTGTACATAAAGATCTTCCTGATAACTGTGATCAAACACAGTCATTTGTATTGAAGCTTCCTAGAGTTGCTGCTGAATGATGCTTCAAGGGATCCATTTGTATGAATTTGAATATATCCAGTGCTCCAGTCTTTTGCTGCCTTGAACTCTGAGCTTTCTATGAGCATTAGATAATCAATAGAGAGCCACATACAGCATATCTTGGTCACTCCTGTTATGGTGATATCTCAAGTAGACAGGCAGGAGGCTGGAAGAACACAGCAATGCAGGCAGCATCAGGAGGTGGAGAAGTTGACATTTTGGATGTAACCCTGGAGCAATCCTGAAGAAGGGTTACACCCCAAACGTCGACTTCTCCACCTCCTGATGCTGCCTGGCTTGCTGTGTTCTTCCAGCCTCCTGCCTGTCTACTTTGGATTCCAGCATCTGCAGTTTTTTTGTCTCTAACCAATAATAATACCACAGTGGCTTTTGCTTCTTACATTCCCTCCTTGTGAACAATGACTTATGTCCGAGGTTGTCATTCTGACACAGCAGAACTGTTGCAGGCTCAGGAGAGAGGTAATCTGAATTTCTTTTGTATTTCCCCTTCTCTGTCCACAAATAAGAATGTTTTAAAACTTTATTTCGGTTTCATTTGAAATAGATTGTGACATGTTCCCCCAAACCAAAAGTTTGAAAAATGCAATTTTTAAATGTCAACAAACTTTCTTTAGAGTTTAAAACCCTGGTATGGTTTATTCATCCTTGCACCATGTGATCAGCCATCACCAGTTATCTTGAAGTCCAGTGTCATCCTGGACTTGAAAAGTTAACTCTTTCTCTCTCTCTCCACAGACAATGCCAGGTCTGCTGGTGTCCTAGCTTTCAGATCTTGTGGACCTGACAGCATGGATTAAACCAATTCCAACTCATTCATGTGGTTTAGTCGCAATTGTACACCAATGTTTCTGTGGGTTTTTTTCTATACCAGAATAACATGAAAGTGATACTTATAACCCTGCATGGCCCTCCTAATTTCCCCATGGATACTGGCACACTTTTTGCCATTTAACACACCATTCAACCGAAACTTCAATTTATTTTTCAATGTTATTTGCAAGACAAACCTTGAAATTTGGTGAATTCAATTGAGGCATTCAGGAGGACATTGGATGATTATTTGGAAAGAAACAATGTGCAAGGATATTGGGGGGAAACGATGGGAGATTGACTTTGAGTAATGGTGTTCGTTTGATGAGACGATGGCTGTAATACTCTGCGATTCTGAGTCTTCCTTTCCTCAGCACAGCACTTATACATAGTTAAGGGCAGCACTCTTAGTTAATGTTGATATTTACCTCCCTCTCCCACATTAATGCCTGCACTCCCCAAGCCTAAACTCGTAAGGAGCGACTTTATTTTTTGTCGTCCCATCTCTCACACACAAGGTAAATGCTGCTGCAGTTTCAATTAGTTCCAACTCAATGCGAAGTTTATTTAGAGGTTCCTGTTCTATGAATATTTTGCCCCACAATTGCAGTGGTCATTGAGGAGAGGGGGCCAGTTTTTAATCAGGATAATCCTGAACCATGATTGCCAAAGAGCTGATTCTAATGGGTGACAGACATCAGTCCTCTCCAGACCTCAAGTGTTGAAGGAATAGAGTTCTGAGGAAGGGTCACTGGATCCATCATGTCAGCTCTGATTCCTCGCCACAGATGCTGCCAGACCTGTTGAGCTTTTCCAGCAATTTCTGATTTTGTTGCCTGTAACTGTATTGAACATTCATGTTTTGAGCGTTCTTTTTCTGTTTTGGTTTAAGCATTTTCTCCCTAAGGAGATGCCTTTTACTTGAATGTTTCCATGGGTTTCTTTCACCATCTGCTATCTTGGCAACGTGCCCATTCTTAAAGAATGATAACGAATGAATAGTTAATTGATGAATACCGGAAGCACTCAGGAGGTCAGGCATTTGTGGAAAGTGGGAGAAAAAACATTTTTGTTATAATCCTTTAAGGGTCTTAAGTCTCCACAAGCGTTCCTGGCCAGTTAATTGTTCTCCGCATGTTCTATGTTTTATTTACTTCACATTTCTGGCATTTGACAGTATGTTTTCAGATAGTCTTTTTGTTATTGTACAGTGGCTCAATATTTCACAAGGATTTTTGATCAATTACAGACGAGGATGGTTAATTGGTCTGTTTCAAATCATTAACCCAGAAAGATGTTAAATATTTCCCCTTGCAGCACTTAATTCTTAAACAGATGTCAGTTCACCGTATAGATTGCTCTTTGTATGAAGAACCTTCTGATATTAGTCTGAAACTTGTTTGAATCTATTCCCTTGTCTTGTTTTTAGTTTAAAATGAAGGCACATCTTAAATCTTTTCCATCTGACTTACCTTGTGCCCCGTGCTGACCAGCTCGCATTTATACACGGGATAGGGTATTCTTGTCTTCTTTAAATGTTTTTTAGAAGGATTTTTCTGACTCTAGCTGCCTTTTTAAATGCATCCCTTAAGGTTCAATCATCCTGAATTCTGTCCTATTCACTCACCCCCCCTACTCTGTATCGTATTCAGCTAACTTCAGCACAAGTAACAACGAAAGCCAGATCTTTTTTTAAGGTGATGAAATATTTGTTATGCCAAATGATTGTTCTTTTACAAATCATGAGAACAGCATAGCAAGGACTGAAAAATAACATGAATTCAAAATAAGAAAGTACAGCAGACTCTATACATTTCTTAGTAACGGGTTTCGGGAATGTTAGAATATTATTAGATTGTGGTACTGAGACACATGAAATCAAAGTAGAAACTGGAATTGAGGGACTGGTCAGTGATCCCTTTAGATATCAGAGCCAGGGGTTGAATGGTCTCTTTCAGTTGCTATGGTTATGTATTTAACAATCAATGAGACCATAAGAAATAAGAAGAGGAGTAGGGCATTCAGCTCCTCGAGCCCTCATGGCTGATCCAACATTTCTCATGTCCACTTTCCCTCCCTTTCTCCATAATCCTTGATTCTCCACTTCAATAATCCATCTCAGCATTAAATATACATAAGGACTCTGCCCCCTCAGCTCTCTGTGGAAAGGAGTTCCAAAGACTCTGAGAAAAGAAATTGTTCCTCATTTCAGACTTAAATTGGCGTCCCTTTATTCTGAGAGGATGCCCTCTGGTCCTGGACTCTCCCATGGGGTGGGGGGGGGGGGGGGGGGGGGAACATCCTCTCAGCATTTACCCTGTCAAGCCCTTAAAGAATCCTACATGTTTCAGTGAGATCACCTCTCATTCTTCTAAACGCCAGTGACTAGAGTCCCAATCTATTTAATCTTTGCTCAGGAAACAATCTCTCCATACCTGGGATCATCCAAGTGAACCTTCTGTGAAGCACCTCCAATGAGATGATATGTTTCTTATGTATGTGAACTGAACTGCTCTCAGTATGTGAGATATACAACATATGGCTGAGTACACATTGCAGCAACATGCAGATTTCAATCTCCATATATAAAGGAGGTAGTTTTGGCGAGTTGCAGTTTGCATGGATGAGTAATGTTTGAAGTTTCACTGTTGGACTGAAGATAATGTTATGACCATAAGACACAGGGGTAGAATTAGGCCACTTACCCATTGCATCTGCAAGACCCATTCAATCATGGCAGGTATGTTTCTCAACCCTACTTTCCTGCCTTCTCCCTATGACCTTCAACCCCTGTTACCAATCAAACCCTACACGCAATGACTTAGACTCAAAAGCTGTCTGTGGCTATGTGTTCCACAGATTCACCACCTTCTGGCTGAAGACATTTCTCCTTGTCTCTGTTTTTTTAATCTACCATCTAACTGTTTATTTCATGTATATTTTGCTACAAAATACAGTGAAAAGTGTTGTCCAGTGTCACCACTCTGGCGCCGCATTAAAATACAAAACATAGAACACAAAGGCAGAACAATAAAGAAACAGTGCTCAACTTTACAGTCCTTCTGTTAATTGCCCCATTATTGTCCATGCACCTGGTGGCCAAGCCCATGTCCCCTTAGCCATGCCACCACCACTGGCTCAGCAATCGCCACTCTTCACTGCCATCTCACCTCCACCTACACTGTCATCACTAGGGGCCCTTGCTAGTCCTCACCAATGCAGATGTACCCAGTAGGCATCGTTAGCCACACCAGCCCAAACCCAACTACGCCACCACCATGAATCTTCATCGGGCTCACCTTACCGCTGCCAGGTCTCATACTGGGCCCAAACTCGCTTCTACCACAACCTTCATGGTGGACGCAGACGCTGCCAGGAACCCAGACTTGTCTCCACCGCAGCAGCCAAGAGCTGGTGCTAGGACCACCTCGTCAATGCGGAAGGACTGGGCTCACTCTGCACTGGGCTCATTCACCACCGCAGTTCGAAAGGGTCGTCCCTTCACTCTGAGGCTGTGCCCTTGGTTCCTAGTCTGTCCTATTGGTGGAAACATCTTCTCCATATCCCCTTTATCCAGGCCTCTCAGTATTCTATAAGTTTCAATGAGATCCCCCATCATTCTTCTAAACTCCATTGAGTACAGGCCCAGAGTCCTCAACTGCTCCTCCTATGACAAGCCCTTCATCCCCGGGATCATTCTTGTCAACTTTTGCTGGATCCCCTCCAGGGTCAGTACATCGTTCCTTAGATACAGGGCCCAGAGCTGCTCACAATGTTCTAACTATGGTCTGACCAAAGTTTTATCCCCATTTTGTATACCTCTACTCCGTATTCTCGCCCTCTTGAAATGAATGCTAACATTGCATTTGCCTTCCTAACTGCCAACACAACCTGCATGTTAACCTTTAAGGAAGTCCTGAACTAGGACTCTCCAGTCCCTTTGTGCTTTAGATTTCTGAAGCCTTTCCCCATTTAGGAAATAGTTTACACCTCTAACCTTCCTACCACAGCATATAACCTCACACTTTCCCACATTGTATTCTATCTACCACTTCTTTGGTTACTCTCCTAGCTGTCCTTCTGCAGCCTCCTGTCCCTCCACCTATCTTTGGAGGTGCAAACTTAGTGACAATGCCCTCAGTTACTTCATCCAGAAGGTGTGATACCCAAGGCCTGTTAAAGTCTGCTCCCTGGTCAATTGCAGAATGTGCTGCTCTACCTAAATCAGTCAATCAATCCCCTTGAGGTCACTATTACCAGTCTGATTCTTCCAATTTATTTGTAGATTAAAATCCTCCATGATTATTGTGGCCTCTTAATCATAGGCACCCAATATTTCTCTTGTATACTTTGTCCTATGTTGTGATTACTGTTAGAAGGCTTGTAGATCGTTCCCACAAATGACTGTTTTTCCCTAGTATTCCTGATCTCCACCCAAACCAATCTTACGCCCCGACCAACTGAACCAAGGTCCTGTATAACTATTGAGCCAATACCATCTTTGATTAGGTATGCCACCCCTCCATCTTTACTGAGCAGCTTCTCTAATGTCATTCACACCTCATTGTTCAGAACCTAGTCCTTGTCATCCTGTAGCCCCATCTCTCTAATAGTTATCAGATCATATTTATTTACATAGTGCACAGTATCAATTCAGTTACTTTGTTGTGAGTGCTACATGCATTGAGATGCGGAGCCTTTACTTTCTTTTGTTATCTTTGTCTTGACTGTTGGTGTTATCTTAGCCTCTTTATCTCTTCCTCCATTTCTCTGACTCTCACTTTCCATTATTTGGTTCGGACGAACATAATTCAAGCTCAGTTCAGGCCGAGACCGTCACGATGGTACAGATCCCACTCTTCCCAGTGCAGCTGCCAATTCCCGACCAGCAGATACACTTCTCCCACATCGGCCTTTGAGATGCTCACTCACCTCTCTAATCTGACCTGCCTTGTGCTAATTTTTGTGTAGCCTGGGTAGCAACTAGATAAGGCAGATGACACAGCCCCATGAACTCATTCTGTTTGATAACGCCTACATGATCCTGTCCCAACTTCATCAGTACATTCCTTCTTGAATGGCTTCCTGTACCAGGGTGCCATGGTCAGTGAGCTGATGCCATGCTGCAGCCCCCACACTCTTCAAAACAAAATCCCAAACATTTTAGCAATTGTAGAGGCTGCTCCTGCCCTCTGGGTCCCCTTCTCTTACCTCACTTGCTGTCAAGCTTTCTTCCTCCCTAGTGTCTGCAGCTCAGCATCAATAATTCTGAGCCAACGTTTTTTTAAAAAAATTTCATTAATGTATTTTATTCTTAAAAATATCTTCATACGCATAAATAGTCGCTGAAGCAATTCTGTTCTGTACTGTAGCATATGAAGAAACAAACATCAAAGTTTGATTCTATCCAGCAAACAAACCAAAGGCATCTCTTAAATTTACAAGATTACATTTACATATATTTGAGGCATTGGGAGAGTCTGATTACCTTCAGCAGAAAGACCTCAGACAGTGGTCCTTCCCCACTGCCATGGCGGCAGCTGCCCTGAGCTTTAGTGTGTACCTCAGCAAGTCGTCCTGGGCTTTGGAATGTGTCAGTCTGCAAAACTAGAGGGCAGGATCAACTCCTTGCTCTGGAAGATCAACAACTTTCGGGCAGATCAAAGAGCGTCGTTCACCGAGTTGATGGTCCTCCAGGTACAGTCGCAGTTTGTCTTGGTGTGTGTCCCGGGTAACAGACCGTAGAGCACAGAGCCCTGCATCACGGAGCAGCTCGGGATGAACCTCAACCAAACTCGCTACATCCCTGTTCAGTCTTTCTTTAGAAAGGCCCATCCCAGCAGGAGATGGGTGACAGTCTCTATCCCCTCGCAGCTGCTTCGAGGGCAGCGTGCGGTGGTGCACAGAGTCCAGGTGTACATGAAGGATCTCACAGGTAGTGCCCTTCTCACCACCCGCCAAGCGCGCTCTTGGTGCTTGTTGGAAAGTTCTGGTGATGAGGCGTTCTGCCAAATGACTTTGACAGTCTGCTCAGGGAACCATGTGACAGGATCCGCACTCTCCTCCTCCCTCAGGGTCTCGGGGACACTGTGCTGACCATTTCCTGATTAATTTCAAAAATATACCTTGTCACAAAAGCAGTTTGGTTCTGTACAGTCACATATCAAGGAAATAAACAAAACATTGGACTTTGATTTTATCCAAAATACCAAAATACCAGATGGCCTCCTTCTTTAGAGACCGCAATTTCCCTTCCCACGTGGTTAAAGATGCCCTCCAACGCATCTCATCCACAAGCCGTACCTCCGTCCTCAGACCCCACCCCTCCAACCGTAACAAGGACAGAACCCCCCCTGGTGCTCACCTTCCACCCTACCAACCTTTGCATAAACCAAATCATCTGCCAACATTTCCGCCACCTCCAAACAGACCCCACCACCAGAGATATATTTCCCTCCCCACCCCTTTCCGCCTTCCGCAAAGATTGTTCCCTCCGTGACTACCTGGTCAGGTCCACTCCCCCCTACAACCCATCCTCCCATCCTTGCACTTTCCCCTGCCACCGCAGGAACTGTAAAACCTGCGCCCACACCTCCTCCCTCACCTCTATCCAAGGCCCCAAAGGAGCCTTCCATATCCATCAAAGTTTTACCTGCACATCCACCAATATCATTTATTGTATCCGTTGCTCCCGATGTGGTCTCCTCTACAATGGGGAGACTGGGCACCTCCTAGCAGAGCGCTTTAGGGAACATCTCCGGGACACCCGCACCAATCAACCACACCGCCCTGTGTGCCCAACATTTCAACTCCCCGTCCCACTCTGCTGAGGACATGGAGGTCCTGGGCCTCCTTCACCGCCGCTCCCTCACCACCCGACACCTGGAGGAAGAATGCCTCATCTTCCGCCTCGGAATACTTCAACCACAGGGCATTAATGTGGACTTCAACAGCTTCCTCATTTCCCCTTCCTCCACCTCACCCCAGTTCCAAACTTCCAGCTCAGCACTGTCCCCATGACCTATCCTACCTGTCTATCTTCTTTTCCACCTGTTCACTCCACCCTCATCTCTGACCTATCATCTCCATCCCCTCCCCCACTCACCTATTGTACTCTATGCTACTTTCTCCCCACCCCCACCCTCCTCTCATTTATCTCTCCACCCTTCAGGCTCTCTGCCTGTATTCCTGATGAAGGGCTTTTGCCCGAAACATCGATTTTACTGCTCCTCGGATGCTGCATGATCTGGTGCTTTTCCAGCACCACTAATCCAAAATACCAAAGACCTGTCTTACACGTACAGTAATAATATTTACAAATTTTTGAGGCATTGGGAGGGTCAGAAAACTGAACGGACCCCCATTTATCTTCATCAGGTCGACCTCGGACAGTGGTCTTTCCCCACTGTGCCTTGGCGGCAGCTGCCCTCAGCGCGTAGCCCTGGGTATTGCAATGTGCTGGTCTGCAACACTCGAGAAGGGTCAACTCCTTGTTCTGGAAGACAAACAAGTTTCAGGTGGAGCAAAGAGAGTCTCTCTCCTCCAGGTGCAGTCGATGTTTATCTTGGTGTGTGTCCCAGCGAACAGAACGTCGAGCCTGCGTCGTGGAACTGCTTGGGATGAACCTTGACACAAACCAAGTTTTGAGTTCCTGCAGTTACATCACTTCCTGCAAGCATCCCAAAGCTGACACGTGACAGTACTTCACTCCCCTACCATCCCTGATGTGTATGCGTGTGCTAATGAATCAGCAATTAACTAATTTATAATTAAAATAGCCTTGACTTCCCTAAATACCGGCACTGCCAGTAAGCTTTACAATACTGATCAGACAAGGCAACACTTACAATATTGTTTAAACTGAGTTTCTAATAAAACCCGTGACTGATTTATCTGCCCCTTTTGTTGCGTAGAATTGGACAACAAATGCTGGAGGCTGTGCTTTAAAAAAAAGTGTAGCATTAAAAACCCACCCCCTCTCTCAGCACTCTACTTAAACCGCACTTAAAGTATCTCTTTAAAAGCACCAAATTCCCAAATGGACTCACTATGCTGCTGCCCCACTCACATGAAGCTTCCCTCCAACTCTGACCTTGCTTCCTTACTGACTGTGTCTTCTCTTCATGCAGAGCTGTGATGGGGGTCTCCCTTCATCAACACTTATCCAGCTCCCTATCAGCTCACCATCGGTTTCTCAAGGGAAATTAGGTGGTGTGGGAAAAAAAGGTTGCTGTTGCCAGCAATGTCCAGGTGTTGTGAGTGAATTAAGAAAGCTCCCTGTAACTAACCTAAAGGCAGACAGTGTTTTTACTGCAAAGTCAGAGCTCTGACCTTACTCAGCAGAAACCACATTTAGTCATAGAGTCATAGAGATGTACAGCATGGAACAGACCCTTCGGTCCAACTCATCCACGCAGACCAGATATCCCAACCCGATCTAGTCCCACCTGCCAGCACCCAGCCCATATCCCTCCAAACCCTTCCTATTCATATATCCAACATCTGTCAATCGGCTTTATTGCCCCAAAGCAGAATTTGACAGCAGCTGCTTTATTGGGGTTGGAAATCTTGTTGTTGGGGTTAATTAAGGATGTTATTTCTAACCCTTTCTTTCTGCTTTCAGACCATGGACAAGATGCGAGTTGCTGTGATTGGAGCCGGTGTAGTGGGGCTGTCTACTGCTGTGTGCATAGCAGAGTCTATTCCAGATTGCTCTGTTACTGTGATCGCAGAGAAGTTCTCCCCTTATACAACTAGTGATGTCGCTGCAGGAATCCTCAGCCCACACTTCTCCCGAGGTGAGTCGGCAGCGAATGAACTCGCCCCACATTTAGTTTGATTTAAAGGCGAGGAAACAGCAGCAAGAGTCAGACCATGTGTTACATTCCTGGAATAAACCAAATGACCTTGCAACAATTTGGGATTAAGAGCCTGCATTTATATAGTGACCAGCACATTTCTGAAAGTGCTTTTCAGGCAATGCAGTGCATATGGGGTGTAGTCACATGTAATAGCAGGCTTCCACCATACCACCACGTGATAAAGACCAAATAGCATCTTGCACATGAAAATCATCTTCAGTTAAAAAAGAAAAAAATCCCGATATAATTGACAGTGACTTGGTGGTTAGCACTACTGCCTCACAGTGCCAGGGACCCGGGTTCAATTCCCCTCTCAGCGGACTGACTATGTGGAGTTTACATGCTCTCCCCGTGTCTGCGTGGGTTTACTCCAGTTTCCTCTGACAGTCAGAAGAAGTGCAGGTTAGGTCGATTGCCCTGGAATGTCGAGGGATGTGCAGATTAGATGGATCAGCCATGGCAAATGTAGGATGGGGTGGTGTGGGTGGTGAGCTCTTCGAAGGGTCCATATAGACTCAATGGACCGAATGGCCTGTCTCCATACTGTAGGGAATCTATTATTCTATGAACTAGTGAGCTACAGTGTAGGAGGCCACTTGTGCTGAGGTAGGTTTTAAAGAATACCTCAAAGAAGGAAAGATGTTTAGGGAAGGAATTTTTAACCTTAGTTTCCAGGCAGCATAATATTAAAGAGAAGAGGGTGCAGCAAGAGTATACACTCTAATTCCAATAAAAGGCCAGAGCAGTTGGAGCACTGAGAGGTATGATGGTTCTATAGCTAAAGGAAGTTACAGGGACAGGGAGGATATGACCACAGATAGATTAGAAGCCAGGTTTGGGCTGTTAAAATGAGAAATCTTGCTGGAACTAAGAGCTGTTGTGGTCAGCAAGCGTTCAAGTGAAGGGATCTCAGTGTGTGTTAGGATGTGGACAGTAGAAGATTACATAAACTGAAGTTAGTTAGTAAATGAGAACGTAGCCAGGAGAGAATTGGATTAGTCGAATTTGGAGAAGCAAGAAAGAGCATTTCAGCAGCAAGGCAGGACAAGCTACAGAGGGCAAGAGCCATATGATAGAGGTTATCACAAGTAAGTCAGAAGGTATGGGAAAGCACTGCGGGTTAGGAATGTGGCCTGATGAGAGGCTTATGCCCAAAATGTCGATTCTCCTGTCCCTCAGATGCTGCCTGACCGGCTGTGCTTCCCCAGCACCACACTTGTTGACTCTCATCTCCAGCAGCTGCAGTCCTCACTTTCTCCTCCTCCTTTATCACAACTAAAACTCCTCCACAACAGATGGTGGAACTCTGGAATAAAAATTGAAAATGCTAGAGAAACTCAGCAGGTCTAGAGGTATCTGTGGAGAGAAAAACAGAATTAATGTATCAAGTCAGATATAGCTCATCTTCAGAACTGAAAGAAACTGGAAATTGGTGGTATTTAGGCTGTGGACAAAGGGGGAGGAGGAGTGAGTGAAACAAATGGTGAGGGCAAAGGGCCAAGGGAATGCTCCCCTTCACCACCAGTAACGCTCCCTTTGTTACCACCACTGTGACACCATCAGCCCTGCCCTCCTTTCCCCTGTCTTGGCATCGCAGCTTTTTAATTAAACAGAAACTTGGGGGAAAGCTGAGACAATAAATGTGATACTGGAAAAGCACAGCAGGTCTGACAGCATCCGAGGAGCAGGAATGTCAACGTTTCAGGCCGAAACCCTTTGTCAGGACTGGGGAGGGGGAGGGGAGCCCCGTAGACTTTCCTATTCCTCGGATCATGTCTGACCCGCTGTACTCTTCCAAATTCACATCTGTTGCCTCTGACTCCAGCAACTGCAGTCCTTTCTGTCTCCTTGGGGCTTATCTGTTCCTTGGAGCAGTTTCCATGGCAATGCCATGACCAAGCAAAGTCCACCTGCCAATCAGCCTACACACTTTTTCTCATATCATATAGATTAGTGTTCCCTTTGAAATTTGGCATTCTTGATTCAGTCCTGATGAGTGCAAATTAAAAAAAGAAGTTTCAGCAGCGGCAGCCTGTCTCTTTATTTTAGCTAAACTCAAATTGTTTGGGAAAATGGGACTATTTGTATAACTTGAATATTTTTGTGAACACCTTGGAAAGCTTATGTCGGTGATAGTTAAGTTTTGTTACCTTTCTGTGCATTAATGGATATGGATGTCTGCTTGTGATTTTAAAATGTCTTGGTTTTTACTGCTGCTTATTTTTACACGTCTCCTATCTGTTTCAAATCAGAGACACCAATTGAACGTCAGAAACGCTGGTTTGATGATACATTTGCTCACCTCTTCTCAATCGCACAGTCAGAGGAGGCATCAGAAATAGGTGTGCAGTTCCTGTCTGGGTAAGGAGACAAATTTCATTTCTTATTGTATCTTAAAATGGCAAGTGTTTTTAAAAAAAATAAGACATTATCTATTTAGCACTCTGCACATCCCTGATCTATCAGTACCATTTGATGGGTCTTCATCTTCTGGCTAAGACATTAAACCCAGATCTGTCCAAATTTTCATAGAATCCTACAGCACGCAGCTCCTGTGGCTGTCCTGTGGCTTTGCATGCTCTTTCTAAGAGCTTCTCAATTACCTTTATTTACCTGTTCTTTTTTAATTTCAACAATATACTTTATTCATAAAAAAATCTCTTTGTATACATTGTCACCAATACAGTTCAGTTTTGTACAGTAGCATATCAAGTAAACAAAGTCAAAGTCAAACTTGAGTTTGACTATTTCAACGAACCAAAAGCCCCTCTAACACATATGAGATTATATTTTATATAGTGCATTGAAACACGAGGAGGGTCCAATAACTGAAAGGATTAGCCTTCAGCAGGTCAACTCAGACAGTGGTCTTTCCCCACTGTGTCTTGGCAGCAGCTGCCCCAAGCTCTAGTATGTCCCTCAGCACGTAGTCCTGGACCTTGGAATGTGCCAGTCTGCAACACTTAGGGTCAACTCCTTGCTCTCGAACATAACAACTTTTGGGCTGTTCAAAGAGAGTCTCTCACTGAGTTGATGGTCCCCCAGGCACTGTCCATGTTTGCCTGCTGTTTCGATTGAGCTTTTATTGAGCTATCCAGTAATCTTCTGAAAGTTTGAATTGGATCTGCTTCCACCAATTTTTCAGGCAGTGCATTCTAGGTAATAATAACTTGCTGTGAAAAAAAAACCGCCTTTTCTCTTTCCCTCCCCTGAATCTTTCGCCAATTTTTCTCAATCTTTGTAGCCTGGTTTCTGACCCATCTGCCTGTGAGAACACATTTTTCCATATATACTCCGCCAATTCTCCCCAGACTAATGAGTGGAACAACATCAGAGTGCACTCTCTTTCTTTCTCGCTTTCTTTCTCTATCTGTTTCTCTCTATCTGTTTCTCTCTATCTGTTTCTCTCTATCTCTTTCTCTCTCTCTCTTTCTCTCTCTCTCTCTTTCTCTCTCTCTCTCTCTTTTTCTCTCTCTCTCTTTTTCTCTCTCTTTTTCTCTCTCTCTCTATACTTTATTGAAGATGTGGGCTAGGTACCACATTGTAAGGGGATGTCAAGAATTTATTGCAGCATCAAAATAGAGCTGGTGAGTGACAGGAATCAAAACAGGCAGGTCCTAATTGAGTTTGTATAGAGCAGCAGCATAGGGATAGAATGAGGAAAAAAAATTAAGAAATCAAAAGATTGATGAACATGAAAGATTAGGCAGGCCGAGGGGAACAATGTCAGAAGCTGTATTAGTATCAGAGCAAAGGAAAAGAAAGCTGCACTTCCTATATCTAATGTGAGATTACTTGGAGGAGGCAGCGTTGTGTCTGAGGGTAGAGCTGTAAGGCAGGAAGATGAATTGCACAGAAAGGTATGCAGGACCTGAAAGGTGATTATTATTGTGAAAATCTAATGTTACAATTCATGGGTTTTACAGCTGAAACATTTTTACTTTAGGAATCCAATTTGAAGTGTTGTCAAGCTGAAAAACTGGGAAACAAATTCAAAGTGAAAATCAACATTAGGTCCAGTTCAAAATGCAAATCTGAATGTGTTGCTGGGATGGTGATGGAAGTTAGTCAGACCCAGGGTTCTGAAGGAAGTGAGGACTGTAGATGCTGGAGATCAGAGCTGAAAAGTATGGCACTGAAAAAGCACAGCAAGTCAGGCAGCATCCGAGGAGCAGGGAGTTGATGTTTTGGGCATAAGTCCTTCATCAGGGTTCTGATAGCCTACCTGAAGGACATCCCTGAGCTCAAGCTAACAGAAAAAATGCTCTTGAGGTTGGTGTACAAACAGGAGAGATTTAAATTGTTCATGTAGGTTCCCAAGATCGCACATCGATTATAAAGGGGACTGGTAAACCTGTCACTGAACCAATAAAGTTACAATTACCTTTACTAGAGATATAGGTTATTCTTTGACCCCAGAATGTTTCATTAGATTAGGTTAGATTAGATTACTTGCAGTGTGGAAACAGGCCCTTTGGCCCAACAAGTCCACACTGACCCGCCGAAGTGCACCCACCCAGACCCATTCCCCTACATTTACCCCTTCACCTAACACTATGGCCAATTTAGCATGGCCAATTCACCTAACCTGCACATTTTTGGACTGTGGCAGGAAACCGGAGCACCCGGAGGAAACCCACGCAGACACAGGGAGAATGTGCAAACTCCACACAGTCGCCTGAGGCGGGAATTGAACCCAGGTCTCTGACGCTGTGAGGCAGTGGTTCCATAAAAGGGCATGTATTGCGCTGTCAAAGTCTAGGTTGTATTAATCTAATGTCCTTTATGAGCCAAACAGTTCCATAAAGGGCCTGTACTGCGCTGTAATGTTCTAAGTTCTATGTGTCTAACTTACTTTATTAGCTGAGCGGTTCCATCAAGATCTGTACTGTGCTGTAATGTTATAGAACATAGAACATTACAGTGCAGTACAGGCCCTTCGGCCCTCGATGACTGCACACATATGCACACCCCAGACACACACACACACGCACATGCACAAAATTGTGCATGCATGCTCACGTGCACACACAGTGGTCTCACACATACATGGCGCACTGTCACACATGCAGGTTCAATCGCACCCAGACATGCTCTCACACACTTGGTGTGCTCTCATACATATGGTGAGCTTGTCTGAGGCACTACTCCCTCGATGTTGCGCCGCCCTGTCATACTGATCTGAAGCCCATCCCACCTACACTATTCCATGTATGTCCATATGCCTGTCCAATGACGACTTAAATGCACTTAAACTTGATGAATCTACTACCAATGCAGGCAAAGCATTCCATACCCTTACTACTCTCTGAGTAAAGAAACTACCTCTGACATCTGTCTTATACCTATCTCCCCTCACTTTAACGTTGTCTCCCTTCGTGTTTGCCATCCCCATACTTGGAAAAAGGCTCTCCCTGTCCACCCTAGCTAACCCTCTGATTATCTTGTATGTCTCTATTAAGTCACCTCTCAACCTTCTTCTCTCTAACGAGAACAGCCTCAAGACCCTCAGTCTTTCCTCATAAGACATTCCTTCTATACCAGGCAATATCCTAGTAAATCTCCTCTGCACCCTTTCCAAAGCTTCCACATCCTTCTTATAATGCGGTGACCAGAACTGTACACAATACTCCAAGTGTGGCTCTACCAGAGCTTTGTACAGTTGAAGCATAACCTCCTGGTTCGGAACTCAATCCCTCTATTAATAAAGGCCCAAACACTGTATGCTGCCTTAACAACCCTGTCAATCTGGGTGGCAACTTTCAGGGATCTGTGTACATGTTGTTCAGAAGAATGAATAATGGCGTGAATTAATGGTGTGAGGGTGAGAAGAGATGTCAGGGTGAACTCTGACATCGTATACACCTCTGTGATCCAGGCAGGGACCTGTGTCTCAAGGATGGAAGCTTCTTGCTTCAAAACAGAGTCCTGAGCTGGCCCCTGTCCACAGTCATGAGCAATCAGCATCAGTGGTAGGACTTACTTCATGCCTGTGGAGTCTTCCAGTGATTAAATCTGGAACAAAAAATGTTGGTGACTATTGTACCCTCACTTCTGGCCGTGCTATGTGTTAGCAAAGATTTTGGGCAGTTAATGAACTATACCGACTCCATAACTGGTTCCCCACATTGTTATGTTGTTTGGGGGTTTAGAGACCTGAACCAGGTCTTGGTGACTCGCCTTTTTTATTCAACAATGTATGTCTTAAACAGAGTAGAGAGAGAGAGAGCCACACACTAGTGTCTTGGAGTCAGTCTTTTTATTAAAATGTATTCATAGGATGTGGTTCCAGTATTTATTGCCTATCCCTATTTGTCCTTGAGAAGGTGATGTTGAGCTGCAGTCTACGTGTTGTAGGTACATCCACAATGCTGTTTGATTAGATTAGATTACTTACAGTGAAACAAGCCCTTTGGCCCAACAAGTCCACACCAATCCTCCGAAGAGCAAACTACCCAGACCCATTCCCCTACATTTACCCCTGTTAGGGAAGGAGTTCCAGGATTTTGATCCAGCAACAGTGAAGGAATGGTGATGGAAGGTGGTTTGGAAGGTGCTGTCTTGAGCCTTGTAGACACGGGCTGTGGAGCCAGGAGATGAGTTACTCACCTTTGACCTGGTCTTTTACTTTCTTCGCCCACATCATTGTTATTGATTGTAAATAATTATAGCCCCAGCATGGATCCCTGTGGCCATTGGGTGATAGTTACTGTAGTTAATCCCTCCCCTCCCTTTCCTGCTAATTATTCAGTAATTTTGGAATGCAGGGACAAAATAAGTTTATGGTGCTGGAGGAAACAAAACCAGGAAATGCTGGAGAATTTCTCACAGCATCTGTGAAGAGAAAACATTAACATTTTGGGTTCAGTGAGTCTTTTTCAAAACTGGAATAAGCTGGGATAAGGTGTTATTTATGCTAATAACAGGGTTGGGGCTGGGGGTCAGGAGTGAGTGGATAGGTGGAGATGAAGCCCAGAGAGAGAGAGAGATCCAGATGCAGTCGGTTGCCAGGGTCAGAATCATATCTTCCCCGACTTGTTCAGCTCTGTATGTTCCACAACATAGAGCTGACCCACCTTCAAAAGACTGTCACCCCACAGATAGTTTCCCAGAATCAGTCTTCATTTGTCAGAGTAGATGCAAAGTTACTGTGTGTAACCCACTCCACAGTTAACTGCACCTGGTTTGACTGCACACACATGCACACCCCAGACACATGCACACGCGCGCGCACACAAAATTGTGCATGCATGCTCACGTGCACACACACCGCTCTCACACGCACATGGCGCGCTGTCACACATGCAGGTTCGATCGCACCCAGACATGCTCTCACACACTCGGTGTGCTCTCATACATATGGTGAGCTTGTCTGAGGCACTACTCCTTCCATACACCATTAATATAGTGTAAAGCTCTGTAAAACAGTGAACATTGTTAACTTTGCCACCTTCCTACCAAATGCAGAGACAATACAAAACAAAGGGTACCGTTCTGAAGAGGGTGCAGGAGCAGTGGGACCCTATGTAAATCGTTGAAAATGATGGGACAGTTTGAGAGTGACAAATAAGGTATACAGAAACCAGGGCTTTACTGATAGAGGTGAGAATGGTTCCAGGGGCGAGGAACTTCAGTTACTGAGATGTGAAAAGACAAAGGACAACCTCTATTTCATGGAAGAATTGAGAACCAAAGGGCACCGATTTAAATTAATTGTCAAAAGAAACAATGTCAGAGGGAGGAGAAACCTTTTTACACAGTGAGTGGTTAGGATTGGCAAAGCAATGCCTGAGGGTGTGGTGGGGACAGGGTCGACTGAGATCTCAAAGAGAATTGGATCATTACCTGAAAAGGAAAATTTACTTATTACAGGGAAGGTCCACAAACTGAATTACTCCTCCAGAGGGCCAGCACAGACAAAATGTGGGCCAAATGGCCAGTCCTATGTGCCATAACCATTCTCTGATTCTCTTAGAAAGGCCTTCCAATAATCTCATGGACCAGTAGGTGCTGGCAATGGGAAGTGTTGACTATTTAAAATATTTATTTTCACAAATGTTGATATTAAAAGACACATTTAAACTTGGAAAATCTCTGCTTCAAATACGACACGAACTTGCATCTATATCTTATCTTTAACTTAGTAAAATATCCCAAGATGTGTCACCGGATAAATTTTCACTCAAAACACGTAGCCTCATATGAGTAACAGAAATGATTGGTTTTAGATTGGTCGAGAGATTTAGAAATGCCAAGGTAAATAAAATATTATGTTGCTGTTCTGAATAATTAAATGTTTTCTTTCTATGCTTTTCTAGATGGGAGATCTTTAAAGAAGTTCCTATAGAGCCTATCCCGTACTGGTCTGACTCTGTGCTGGCGTTCCGGACTATGAATAATTCAGAGCTGAAGAGGTTTCCACAGGCTACATTTGGCTGGATGTACACGACCTTGCTTTGCGAATGTACCTCCTACTTACCTTGGTTGGAGAAACGGTAAGGCTTTTGACACCAATATGGGAAGTCCCTTTCTGTCGTACCTGTTGAGGTTCAGTTGATTGTATTCTTGTCTCTGAGCCGGAAGGGAGCCAAGTCCTGGCTCCACTCCAGAATTTGGGAATCAAAAATCAAAGCTGGTCCTCCAGTGGAGTACTGCTGTCTTTTAGATATGATGTTAAACCACAGACTTGCCTGCTGCTAATGCTGGACAGAAGGGATTGCATGGCATTATTTTGATCCATAGAATCCCTACAGTGTGGGAGCAGGGCATTTGGCCCATCATTGAACTTCCAAAGAGCATCCCATCCAAACTCTGGTCCTGCGTTTCCCATGGCTAATCCACCTAGCCTATACATCCCTGGATGCTATGGGTAATTTAGCACAGCCAATCCAGCTAACCTGCACATCTTTGGACTGTGGGAGGAAACCAGACCACCTGGAGGTAACCCACACAGACACGGGGAGAATGTGCAAACTCCACACAGATCATTGTCCGAGGTTGGAATTGAACCAGAGTCCCTGGTACTGTGAGGCAGCACTGCTCACCACTGAGTCACCGTGATGCTCGAAGGAGAGAAGGAGGCTGACATTATCCCTCAGGCAAAAACAAGCCAGATTATCTTGTTATTCCCAAATTACTGTTTAGGGGAGTTTGATGTGTTCAATTTGGCAACACATTTCTGACATCACACTTCACTGACTGTACAGTGCTTTTAGGCATCTGGTCATGGTGATAATTGTAATATTAGGGCAAGCCCTGCTTTCTGTATGCAGCTGTGAAGAGGGGTCACTGGACCTGAAATGTTAACTCTGATTTCTGTACGTAGATGCTGCCAGACCTGCTGTGTTTTTCTGTTTGTTTCTGATTTCCAGCATTCACAGTTCTTTTGGGTTTATCTTTTTGCTGTACTGCATTGGTCGAGTTTTGATGGTGGATATGAGTTCTGGGAAAACAGGCTGCAATGAATAAACAGGCAAACCTGCATGTAATGTGGGACACACATTCATCAACATTGCTGCATTTGCTAAACATAACTAGACTGAAAACTTTAACTTTCACATAATCCTCTTTGGAAGATTAAATGTATAGTGTCTCTGATATTTGTGTAAAGTCATCGCTGTGATGATTTCTCCAATTAATTGGACTTTCTCATTACTTGTTGCATGACATTGATTTCAGCATTCTTTACGGTATGATATAGTGCTGCAGATGTTCTTTCTAACTCTGCAAGTTGTAAAATACATCTTGTCCTTAAATCTATGTGTGATTTTTCATTTACTTTGATATTTGTTTTTGACCATATGAAACTATGGTTATCTGCAACACAAGGTGAATCTCCCATGCTTGTGTTTCAGATTGAGAAATCCCAAGAACCATGAACTGGAAACTATACATAGTGGTGTTTCATTTTGTGGTTGAACTAATAATCCAATTAACATTGGCAACATCTGTCAGTAAACACATGAAAGCACATTTGTGAGTCTCCAAAATGTACAGTCAAATTAGGAAGGCTGGATTGAGAATGATGGAACGTGAGGATAATTCACATCCCTTTGTCAAAGACTCCTGCTGAGCAGGACATGACATCAATATCGATTACATGACCATTGTTAGCATTATCAAAGAGGTATAACATCTAATTTGTGCTTAAAGCTAGTTGAATGGTTTAAAGTTTTATTCTGAATTATCAGTGCTAATTTGATGAAAACATGTATATTCTACGTAGCTAAGTGATTTCTCAACAAACAGTCGTTGGTCAGTCACTGGTCCAGCTGTGTTCTTTGGAAACCGGAAACAGCAGCGTTGTTCCTAGAATATGGTTACTTTTAAAGTTCTTCGAATATGGAGATTTTTCTCCAGATGTACTTGTAAGCCTAATTTCTTGTGCTGGTGTTTTCCAGATTGTACATTTCCTGTTGTTCACCTCCACTTGTCTCTCACTTGTATATCTCCACTGAGCTTTCATTTCCAATCTTACGCTTATGTGAAACATCATTGCTCAATTACTTGCTGGCTACAACCATTTGCCAAATACATTTATTCAATGGTTTCAACTCAATTGCCTGAAGCCGAGTTTGTTCTAGTCTGCAGTTTGGAATCTGGGTTAAATTGGTGTTAGGGATCTGATGGGAAGAGAAATCAAGGCCACTACTCCGTGAGCCACACCATAAATATATAATTCCTACAGTGTGGAAGCACACCATTCAGCCCATCAAGTCCACACTGACCCTCCGAAGACCATCCCACTCAGACCCATCTTATCTCTGCATTTCCCATGGCTAATCCAACTAGCCTGCACATGCCTAGACGGTATGGGCAATTTAGCACGGCCAATTCACCTAACCTGCACATCTTTGGACTGTGGGAGGAAACCGGAGCACCCAGATGAAACCCACACAGATTTGGGGAGACTGTGCAAACTCCACACAGCCACCCGAGGGTGGAATCAAACCCAGGTCCCTAGCTCTGTGAGGCAGCAGTGCTAACCACTGAGCTACCATGCTGCCTATATAAGTTTCTTACTTTTAACACCACAATATTTCATTTGTTTCTCTTTATTACTGCCATCTAGAACAAAAGGAACTTTAAATCTTCAGTAAACTCAAGAACAACTCTCTTGTTAAGAACAAACTTATCCTTCAATTAATTGGCAAACTGTGTACCAGTCAGACCTAAATCATATCCCTCTTAATCCTAACACACTACTCATGAATATAAAAAGTAATAAAACACACAACACCAGGTTATAGTCCAACTGGTTTATCTGTAAGTACACGCTTGCACTTACAAATAAACCTGTTGGACTATAACCTGGTGTTGCATGATTCTTAACTTTGTCCACCCTAGTCCAACACCAGCACCTTCACATCATGAATATACAGACAGGACAAGATAGCAAAGCTCTGAAGAGCATTATGAGATTGAAAATATTAGGCGAAAAGCATCCTGTTGGTCAAGAGTCCAGACTGAAAGAGCAGAATGTGTTGACTTCTCTCAATCCCTTCATTTTCCTGTTGACAAGATCAAAGTGATGGAAGATCGTCAGATTGGAGTTCAGATTCAGATGTGAGACAGTTAGAAGTCCTGATTTGTGAAACTTTATCATTTTTTTTCAAGCTAGCTTTTTAACTCCTTTTTTTTTAAGGAATGTTGTTTTCCTGATGGAGAGAGAGGTTTGGAGAGATCATGGAGTAGTGGGGTTTGATTTCTGCCAGTTTTCTACCAACTGCCACTTTTTGTGAAGAGACAGCATTTACTATTTCTAGCTTGGAGGTAATTTCCCAATTGATAAAATATAATTTACTGAAAGACACAACAAATTCAGTTCAGAGGATGTTGCTGGGCACCCTTCAGCAAGGGCTCTCTCCAAAACCCAGTTTGTCTGTCTGTACCTTTAAAGGCCTATTCTCCCAAAATCACTTGATTTTTATACAGAGTCGACCATCCCTAGTTCTTTTTGACCTTTTCATTCTTGAATGCTAAGAAGCCACATGGTAAATCCTCTGCAAACTCTGATCCAAACCTTAAATTTCCCAATTCTCAAAATCCGTACACGTAAATCCTTCTAACATGTCTTAAGTATTTCTACATGTGTTTCATTACAATATAAATATGACACTTACCACAACAAAGTTAAAAAAAAACCTTCATTCATTCCTTATACAAGATTTATCCAATTTATTGCTACCTTTTTAAAATATCCAAACTATTCCAGCATTATTACATTCTTGATGGTGCATCTGAAATGCTGTTATCTTTTCCACTGCTATGAACAATTCTTATATTATAAAGTTGAATTAACAATGATGATATAGTCTTGCATTTTGACTTTTAGATTTCTCTACAAAGGCCAAAGGATTGTGGTAATTGTAAATTAGTTTCTCTTTCTGATTTTGACAGGTGTGAATTTCAAAACATTCGAGACCGAGTAAAATACCCAAGTTTTGTTTCCCACTGGAGAGTATTCCTTTTGATAGTGATTGAGTTTCTTGGAAATGTACCCTACTGGCTCCTTCACATTTAGTTCATCATCTTGTAATGGAAACAGATCCACTTCTAAGTTGCCACTATTAATTCCTGTTGTTAAATGGTTAGTTCATTCATCAGGATCGCTTTCAACTTCTCAAACACAGCTCAGAACTCATTGTCTTTGCCTGTTTTCATAACAGATCTGTTAAAGGTACAGTAGCAGTGCTGAGGTTAACCACAAATCTTTGAAAGAAGCCACACATCTTCAAAGATCTATGTGGTTTCATGGTTAAGCTTATGAACAAAGAATTCTATCAATCTCTTTTGTTGTTCTTAGCACTACTTGCCCTTGTCCTACAATGGATCCCAGGTAAGTTACCCTTGTTTTTGCAAATCACCTCGGCAAAGTTTTATTACCAGGTCAGTTAGCTGAGACTATTTAAATAAACCATCCAGTTCTTTCATATATTCTTCCCAGGCATTCCTATATATTATACGTCATCCAAGCACACAATTATATACACTAGTTACAAATTGGTTCATTCATGTTGGGAATATAGCTGGAGCATTGTTAAACCCGAAAGGCATGTCTCAAATATTTTTCTGTTTGCTACAAGTCTCTTTAGTTCCTGATATCAATGGGACCAGGGAGTGCCCCTCCAATAAATCAGTCTTGGTGAGCAGTGAGACACTACCAATCTTCTTGCTATAATTGTCTAATTGAGGCTTTGGGTACAAAGCTGTTTTCATCACTGCATTTACTTTTCTGTAATCTGTGCTGAACCTAGGAGGGAAGACAATGACCTAGTGATATTATTGCTTGTCTATTTATTGAGAGACACCGGTAATGGTCTCAGGTCCTGGGTTTAAAACCCATCATGGCAGATGTTGGAATTTGAATTCAACAAACCCCTGGATTTGTGAGTCTAATGTTGACCATAAAACGGTTGCAGATGGCTGAGGGAGAAAACCCCATCTGGTTCACTAATGTCTTTTCTCAGGGAGAAAATCTGCTGTCCTTACCTGATCTGACCGACATGTGACTCCAGACCTATAGCAATGTGCTTGACTGTCAACTGCTCTCTGGGGTAATTAGGGATGGGTAATAAATGGTGACCCAGCCAGCCATGTCCACATCAGCCAATTAAGCTTTTTGTTAAAATCAGGTTTGGGAACAAATAGCACAGGAGAACTCAAGGTAATTTGACTAAGTTCAGTCAAGTGATTTTTAGATCTTTGTTTTCACCTGAGATTGTTTTTCTGGGATTTGAATGTTGAGATGTTGTCTCATTGCTACTGATTCCGTTGGCTATCCACAACTGTGGGTCTCGACACATTTCTTTGAATTCCATAATAATCTGACAAGATTGTTCCAAGCTATTCCTTGATGACAGTGTCTAACTGTCTCAGTACTCCAGCTAATCAGATAGTAGCAGGTTTGCTTTATGATTTTTTTCTGCAGCTCTGTTTTATCTCACTCTCACTGTCTCAGTCATCCTCCACTATTCTTTGCTTCTGAGACACTTGCTCCTTATTTTCCTGTCTCCAGTGATGCATGTTCATGTGTTTCATCATCGGACAACTGATTCATTTTACTCCCATCTGGAGGATCTGTCATGATGCTTTTGGTCATGTTTAGCTGCACTTGGGCTTACCATGACTTCACTTCCTGTTACTAGTCCCCCTTACTCATGTCTATTCAGTTGTCACAAGAGCAGCCGAAATGGGAATTGATTGGGAAAATACCGGTTACTGCAAAGGGCCGACTGGGTGGAGGAAGAAAGGTTTTGGTGAGGAAATAGCTAAGTGACTCTGTCACATGACTGACAATGCCATTCCAGAGAGATCTTAAAGGCGAGGGAGAAAAAACCCGTACTCTCTTTCTTAATCCAATAAACCTATTGATGAATGTCAACCATAGAATTCTCTCTGTATGCACCGTGTATTGATAAAGTTCGAACTGTTAATTCCAGGTTAAAGAATGCAGGTGGCCAGTTACAGACGGGGAAGATCACAGGTTTCTGGGAACTTCATGGGAAGTATGAGATCATTGTGAACTGTTCAGGTATTGGAGCCAGGGCCCTTACTGGGGACGTGAACGTTTATCCTGTAAGGGGCCAGATTCATAAAGTTCACGCCCCTTGGCTCAAACACTTTGTCCATGTAGGCGACGGCACCTCTTACATTTACCCAGGAATCTCCAGCGTTACTTTGGGTGGAACAAGGCAGAAAGATGATTGGCGGATGTCAGTCGACCCATCGGACAGCGAGGCCATTTTCAAGGCGTGCTGTGCTTTAGAACCAAGTCTCCAGCGCGCTGGTAAATTATTCAAAGGAGTCGGTCTGAGGCCTGTCAGAGCCGTGCTGAGGCTGGAGAAGGAGAAGCTGGAACGTGAGGGGAGTCACGTGTACTTGGTACACAATTACGGCCATGGGGTGGCTGGAGTTTCCCTCCATTGGGGAACCGCGAAGGAAGCTGCCCAACTGGTGAAAGATTACTCAACAGAAATAGGCGCCAAAAGCCTCACGGGAAACATTGTGTAGCTACAAAAAACAACACTGAATGCTGAGCATTAAGGCTGTCACGAAACTGAAAGTTTAATTGTGGCTAACATCATGGTTAAAATTTTTTTGTCTCAAATATTTTGATTTAAAATTTAATTGCTATAATTACTGTATCACTCTGCTTCATGCTTATTATTTAAGCTATTATTGATGAGGTCCAAAAGCCAGCATTAAAACCCTGTCATTGGACTAGTTATCCAGACACCTCCCTCAATCCCAGGCAATGTTCAGGGGACATGGGCTCAAATCCTACCACAGCTAATGGTGACATTTGAATTCAGTAAAAATTCTGAAATAGAGTTGACCTGATTACAACCATGTAACCACAGCTGATTGTCACAACCCCCTCTGGTTCACTAATGTTTTTGAGGGAAGGAAATCTGCCGTCCTCACCTGGTCTAGCCTACATGTGACTCCAGACCCACAGCAATGCGGCTTACTCTCAATTGTCCTCTCGGCAATTAGAGATGGACAAGAAATGCTGGCTCATTCGGCCACGCCCACATCCTGTAAATGAATAACAAAAACAACTTCCTAATTTCTGGAATCGTTGTCCTTGTTGCCATGACAGCTGCCCATGCAGTCATTATTCCTGTGATGTCATTACTCATAGGTAAATTTGTTCACAGCTTGTCGATGGATCTCAGAGACTGCTGCTGCGTGTATCATTGACAGCAGGGCTACAATCTTGTATTATAGAGGCTAAACCTGTTACCTAAGTTGGAGGTGCCTGTGCCATGGAGCAGTTGAGTTCAGGTTCTGATGTTAAGCCTGCATCCTGCACTCTTCAGCCACAAGGCTAACTGTCTTCAGCACATAGCTTTCAAATTTGCAGCAAGAGGATGATGAGGTGGGGCAGCCAGTGGGAGTGATGGGGCATTGGGGCAGCCAGTGGGAGTGATGGGGCATTGGGGCAGCCAGTGGGAGTGATGGGAAATTGGGGCAGCCAGTGGCAAAGAGGGTTGGGCAAGGGAAAAGCAACAGCAATGGGCACACTCTCCTTCCAGGTCCAGGGCATTGGGGATGCACAATGACGATATAAACAGCACCATCTTACTATTCAAGGTATTGACTGGAGATGCATCGCTCTGGTTAGGAGGTTAAAATAACTGACACCTTTTTAGATGTTCAGGACAAAGTTATAGTTTTAGATGAATACAGTAGGTAGAAAAGGAGTAGAGAGTCTGGTAAAAAACACTGGCCACAAGAATGATTGATTGGTCCTGATAATTTGAAAAGTAGGAACCTGACCCTCCCTATCTCTCTAACCTCCCCTAGTCACTCCAACCCTCCCTATCTCTATAACCTCCCCCAGTCACTCCAACCCTCCCTATCTCTGTAACCTCCCCCAGTCACTCCAACCCTCCCTATATCTGTAACCTCCCCCAGTCACTCCAACCCTCCCTATCTCTGTACCCTCCCCCAGTCACTCCAACCCTCCCTATCTCTGTAACCTCCCCCAGTCACTCCAACCCTCCCTATCTCTGTACCCTCCCCCAGTCACTCCAACCCTCCGTATCTCTGTACCCTCCCCCAGTCACTCCAACCCTCCCTATCTCTGTACCCTCCCCAGTCACTCCAAACCTCCCTATCTCTGTACCCTCCCCCAGTCACTCCAACCCTCCCTATCTCTGTACCCTCCCCCAGTCACTCTAACCCTCCCTATCTCTGTACCCTCCCCCAGTCACTCCAACCCTCCCTATCTCTGTACCCTCCCCCAGTCACTCCAACCCTCCCTATCTCTGTACCCTCCCCCAGTCACTCCAACCCTCCCTATCTCTGTACCCTCCCCCAGTCACTCCAACCCTCCCTATCTCTGTACCCTCCCCCAGTCACTCCAACCCTCCCTATCTCTGTACCCTACGTTTCTGAATCCTGTCTGTACCAGTCAGTATTGTCATGATTCCCTCCATGGGAATCTGAGATTTGTATTTTCTGCAATCTTGTTTCCAAAATTTCTGAAATATTTCAAAATTGTAAGTAATTGTATGTAATCGAGACATTACACTATGAAGAAATTGCGTACTCACCTAAGTTTTGAGAATATTTTGAGTCCAATTGGGAACTTAATCTCAGAACAGCATCGAGAGTTAATTCTGGGAGCAAGTGGCTGTTGAGTGAACTAATTAATAAATGTGATTGTAATTAGTGACAGACTGCGCCACTGAAATATAGTTCATTTCCCACAGTATTCGAGTGTTGCATTATATGATTTCATTCAATAGTTGCAGTGGCTAACCTGGACCATAAGGTGTCAATGAAAAACTTCTTAACATCGCTATTGTACTTATTGTAATTTTTAAATCTGAACAGCAGTTATAGATTTCTAGTTGACAGTTTGCCTTAACTGTTCCATTCTGTGTGGATGGTTTGAGGTAGTACAAATGTGACAGAACATGAAGCGTTTTCAATAAAATACATGGTTAAGAATCAGTAAGGTGGCCATTATTCATAGGGCACAGAAGGAGGCCACTTGTTCATTGTGTCTGTATCAGTTCTGCAAATGAGCTTCATGGCTTAGTGCCAATTCCCTGCCCCCGTGGAATCCCACTACAAAGCCTCCCTCAGCCCCAAAAATATCCACTGACCATTCCTCTCTGTTTCCTATCACTCAGCCAATTTTGTATCAGTGTTGCTACTGTCCCTTTAATGCTGTGACCTCTAACCTTCCTCTCAGGTCCAGTGTGCAGCACTGCATCAAATGCTTTCTGGAAATCCATGAAGCCCAGATTAACTGCATCATCCTCATCGTCCCTTTCTTCAAAACATTCCAGCGAGTTAGTCAAACATAATTTCCCATTTAGAAATTTGTGTTGACTCTTCCGAATCAATCCAGCTTTTTGTGACTATCAATTCAATCCTGAATAATTCTTTCTAGAAGCTTTCCTTCCACCGCAGTTAAGCTGATTGATTCTATGACAAGCCCAGCAACTACAGACAGAGATATACAGCACAGAAAAAGGTCCTTTGATCGGTCACATCCACGCTAGTCAAAAACAGCCACCTAACTATTCTAATCTCATTTCCCAGCACTTGGCCAATCGCCTTGTATGTTTTGGCAGCCCAAGTGCACATCTAAATACTTCTTCAATGTCCTGAGGGGTTCTGCCTCCACCACCCTGACAGGCAGTGAGATTTCCCATCAGCCTCTGGGTGAGTGTTTTTCCTCACATGTCTGAACCTCCTGCCCCTTACCTTAAATCTGTGGGGCTTGGTCATTGGACCCTCATCAAGGGGAAAACATTTCTTCCTGTCTATCCTATCTGTGCCCCACATAATGTTATACATCTCAATCATGTCCCCTTCAATCTCCTCTGCTCCAAGGAAAATAACCCCAGTCTGTCCATTTAAGGTGACATCCTGGTAAAACTCCATTGCATCCTTTGTATTCCATAGGCTCATCCCTTTGCTATCAGTCACCCATGTGGAATCTTACTAAAAGCCTTGCTGGTACCAATGACTTGGGGAGGAAGGGGGATGTGGTCCTGCAATCAGAGTTTAGAAAAGAATAGAACAGTCTCTATTGTCATGTGCACTTGGCTCCAGAACTCACCTCCCGGACTCATCTCCCAGGCTGGCCCGGGCTCAGACTGTCCCACCGTGCTGGGCCAAGTAGACCATAACAAAAACATTCCCCTCATCGACATACCTGGTCACCTCTTTGAAAAATTCAAGTTTCTCAGACATGACCTCCCCTTCGCAAACCCATGCAGACTGTTCTTAATTAATCCCGGCCTCTCCAGATGCAGGTTAGTCCTGCCCCTCAGAATCGCTTCCAATAGTTTCTCCATCACCGAGGTTTGCTCTGTGGATTCCTGGATTATCACTTCTGTCTTGATTAATATTACCACATTGGCTGACCTCAGCTCCTCTGGCACCTTTCCTAAAGCCAGAGAGGGATTGAAAATTCTTGACTATTTTTGAGATCCCTTGGCCCCCTGCCCAGCACGGTGGGACAGTCTGAGCCCGGGCCAGCCTGGGAGATGAGTCCGGGAGGTGAGTTCTGGAGCCAAGTGCACATGACAATAGAGACTGTTCTATTCTTTTCTAAACTCTGATTGCAGGACCACATCCCCCTTCCTCCCCAAGTCATTGGTACCAGCGGAGACCATGACTTCTGGCTGTTTACCCCCTTCCCCAGAAGAATGCCCTGTAGTCACTCTGAGATGTCCTTGATCCTTGCACCAGGGAGACAACGTACCATCCTGGAGTCATCTCCACGGCCAGAGAAAGGTCGGTCGAGCTAATGGATCTGCTGTCACCATTGCCCATCCTTTTTTCCTCTGGTGTAGCCAGGCAGCTTACGGAACCACAAACGGGGCTCTGACTGCACTAATACCCTCATCAGCTTCCAAAAGGAAAACTGACTTGTGAACAGGAAGCCAGGGTGTTCCTGCAGCGCTGACCTCAGTCGCCCATTCCTTCTCTGCCTCCAGGCCCTTAAGGTGTGACTCCAGCCACCACTCACGCTCTGAAACCCACAGCTGCAGCATGTGGCTGTCTCGAACACCAGGAGGCGCCATGTATTCCTACATATTACATTCCACGCCGCTGAGCTGTGCTGCCGCATCTTATTTCACCTTTATGTTAACTCTATTCTGCCTTGGATCACTTATATTACTTTATTATATTGACCCTGACTTTTCCTTATTCCTGGCATTTCTTTTAAATACAACCATAGATACTTCTTTAAAAATTTCCAATTGACAGAAATTTAAAAACAGTCCCTAATAGCAATTTCTTACCAAGTTACTGAAAAAGAGTCAGATAAAATATGCCTCCTCCCTGCCCTTCACCAGACTCCCCACTCAGCACAGTTACTTTCTGCAATAAGCCTTACTAAAAGCAACTCTTTCCTGTCTGCACCAAATCCCACTTTAAACCAAATTCCCAAACTTACTCACTCGGTCACTGTCTCACTCGGTCACTGTCTCACTCGGTCACTGTCTCACTCGGTCACTGTCTCACTCGGTCACTGTGGCACTCGGTCACTGTCTCACTCGGTCACTGTCTCACTCGGTCACTGTCTCACTCGGTCACTGTGGCACTCGGTCACTGTGGCACTCGGTCACTGTGGCACTCGGTCACTGTGGCACTCGGTCACTGTCTCACTCGGTGACTGTCTCACTCGGTCCCTGTCTCACTCGGACCCTGTCGCACTCGGACCCTGTCGCACTCGGACCCTGTCGCACTCGGTCACTGTCTCACTCGGTCACTATGGCACTCGGTCACTGTCTCACTCGGTCACTGTCTCACTCGGTCACTATGGCACTCGGTCATTGTCTCACTCGGTCACTATGGCACTCGGTCACTGTCTCACTCGGTCACTGTCTCACTCGGTCACTATGGTACTCGGTCACTGTGGCACTCGGTCACTGTCTCACTCGGTCACTGTCGCACTCGGACCCTGTCGCACTCGGACCCTGTCGCACTCGGTCACTGTGGCACTCGGTCACTGTGGCACTCGGTCACTGTCTCACTCGGTCACTGTCTCACTCGGTCACTATGGCACTCGGTCACTGTCTCACTCGGTCACTGTCTCACTCGGTCACTGTGGCACTCGGTCACTGTCTCACTCGGTCATTGTCTCACTTGGTCACTCTGGCACTCGGTCACTGTCTCACTCAGTCACTGTCTCACTCGGTCACTGTGGCACTCGGTCACTGTGGCACTCGGTCACTGTCTCACTCGGTCGCTGTGGCACTCTGTGACTGTCTCACTCGGTCCCTGTCGCACTCGGTCCCTGTCGCACTCGGACCCTGTCGCACTCGGACCCTGTCTCACTCGGTCCCTGCCTCACTCGGTCCCTGCCTCACTCGGTCCCTGCCTCACTCGGTCCCTGCCTCACTCGGTCACTGCCTCACTCGGTCATTGTCTCACTCGGTCACTATGGCACTCGGTCAATGTCTCACTCGGTCACTGTCTCACTCGGTCACTGTGGCACTCGGTCCCTGCCTCACTCGGTCCCTGCCTCACTCGGTCCCTGCCTCACTCGGTCACTGTCTCACTCAGTCATTGTCTCACTCGGTCACTGTGGCACTCGGTCAATGTCTCACTCGGTCACTGTCTCACTCGGTCACTGTGGCACTCGGTCACTGTCTCACTCAGTCATTGTCTCACTCGGTCACTATGGCACTCGGTCACTGTCTCACTCGGTCACTGTCTCACTCGGTCACTGTCTCACTCGGTCACTGTGGCACTCGGTCACTGTCTCACTCGGTCCCTGTCTCACTCGGTCCCTGTCTCACTCGGTCCCTGTCTCACTCGGTCCCTGTCTCACCCGGTCCCTGTCGCACCCGGTCCCTGTCGCACCCGGTCCCTGTCGCACCCGGTCCCTGTCGCACCCGGTCACTGTGGCACTCGGTCACTGTCCTACTCAGTCACTGTGGCACTCGGTCATTGTAGCACTCAGACACTGTGGCACTCGGTCACTGTCTCACTCAGTCACTTTGGTACTCGGTCCCTGTCGCACTCAGACCCTGTCTCACCCGGTCACTGTCTCACCCGGTCACTGTCTCACTCGGTCATTGTGGCACTCGGTCACTGTGGCACTCGGTCACTGTCTCACTCGGTCACTGTCCTACTCAGTCACTATGGCACTCGGTCACTGTCTCACTCAGTCATTGTCTCACTCGGTCACTATGGCACTCGGTCACTGTCTCACTCGGTCACTGTCTCACTCGGTCACTGTGGCACTCAGTCACTGTCTCACTCGGTCACTTTGGCACTCGGTCACTGTCTCACTCGGTCACTGTCGCACTCGGTCACTGTGGCACTCGGTCACTGTGGCACTCGGTCACTATCTCACTCGGTCACTATGGCACTCGGTCACTGTCTCACTCGGTCACTGTCTCACTCGGTCACTGTGGCACTCGGTCACTGTGGCACTCGGTCACTATCTCACTCGGTCACTATGGCACTCGGTCACTGTCTCACTCGGTCACTGTGGCACTCGGTCCCTGTCGCACTCGGTCCCTGTCGCACTCGGACCCTGTCGCACTCGGTCACTGTGGCACTCGGTCACTGTGGCACTCGGTCACTATCTCACTCGGTCACTATGGCACTCGGTCACTGTGGCACTCGGTCACTGTGGCACTCGGTCACTGTCTCACTCGGTGACTGTCTCACTCGGTCCCTGTCTCACTCGGACCCTGTCGCACTCGGTCACTGTGGCACTCGGTCACTGTGGCACTCGGTCACTGTCTCACTCGGTCACTGTCTCACTCGGTCACTATGGCACTCGGTCACTGTCTCACTCGGTCACTGTCTCACTCGGTCACTGTGGCACTCGGTCACTGTCTCACTCGGTCATTGTCTCACTTGGTCACTCTGGCACTCGGTCACTGTCTCACTCAGTCACTTTCTCACTCGGTCACTGTGGCACTCGGTCACTGTGGCACTCGGTCACTGTCTCACTCGGTCACTGTCTCACTCGGTCGCTGTGGCACTCTGTGACTGTCTCACTCGGTCCCTGTCGCACTCGGTCCCTGTCGCACTCGGACCCTGTCGCACTCGGACCCTGTCGCACTCGGACCCTGTCGCACTCGGACCCTGTCGCACTCGGTCACAGTGGCACTCGGACCCTGTCGCACTCGGTCCCTGTCGCACGCAGACCCTGTCTCACTCGGTCCCTGCCTCACTCGGTCCCTGCCTCACTCGGTCCCTGCCTCACTCGGTCACTGTCTCACTCAGTCATTGTCTCACTCGGTCACTATGGCACTCGGTCAATGTCTCACTCGGTCACTGTCTCACTCGGTCACTGTGGCACTCGGTCCCTGCCTCACTCGGTCCCTGCCTCACTCGGTCCCTGCCTCACTCGGTCACTGTCTCACTCAGTCATTGTCTCACTCGGTCACTGTGGCACTCGGTCAATGTCTCACTCGGTCACTGTCTCACTCGGTCACTGTGGCACTCGGTCACTGTCTCACTCAGTCATTGTCTCACTCGGTCACTATGGCACTCGGTCACTGTCTCACTCGGTCACTGTCTCACTCGGTCACTGTCTCACTCGGTCACTGTGGCACTCGGTCCCTGTCTCACTCGGTCCCTGTCTCACTCGGTCCCTGTCTCACTCGGTCCCTGTCTCACTCGGTCCCTGTCTCACTCGGTCCCTGTCGCACCCGGTCCCTGTCGCACCCGGTCCCTGTCGCACCCGGTCCCTGTCGCACCCGGTCACTGTGGCACTCGGTCACTGTCTCACTCGGTCACTGTCCTACTCAGTCACTGTGGCACTCGGTCATTGTAGCACTCAGACACTGTGGCACTCGGTCACTGTCTCACTCAGTCACTTTGGTACTCGGTCCCTGTCGCACTCAGACCCTGTCTCACTCGGTCACTGTCTCACCCGGTCACTGTCTCACTCGGTCATTGTGGCACTCGGTCACTGTCTCACTCGCTCACTGTCTCACTCGGTCATTGTGGCACTCGGTCATTGTGGCACTCGGTCACTGTCTCACTCGGTCACTGTCTCACTCGGTCACTGTCTCACTCGGTCACTGTCTCACTCGGTCACTGTGGCACTCAGTCACTGTCTCACTCGGTCACTGTCTCACTCGGTCACTGTCTCACTCGGTCACTGTGGCACTCGGTCACTGTCTCACTCAGACCCTGTCGAACTCGGTCACTGTCTCACTCAGACACTGTCTCACTCGGTCACTGAATCACTCGTTCACTCTGGCAGTCGGTCCCTGTCGCACTCGGTCCCTGTCGCACTCGGTCCCTGTCGCACTCGGTCCCTGTCTCACCCGGTCCCTGTCTCACCCGGTCCCTGCCTCACTCGGTCCCTGCCTCACTCGGTCCCTGCCTCACTCGGTCCCTGCCTCACTCGGTCCCTGCCTCACTCGGTCACTGCCTCACTCGGTCACTGCCTCACTCGGTCACTGTGGCACTCGGTCACTGTGGCACTCGGTCACTCTCTCACTCGGACACTCTCTCACTCGGACACTCTCTCACTCGGACACTCTCTCACTCGGTCACTCTCTCACTCGGTCACTGTCTCACTCGGTCACTGTCTCACTCGGTCACTGTGGCACTCGGACACTCTCTCACTCGGACACTCTCTCACTCGGACACTCTCTCACTCGGTCACTGTCTCACTCGGTCACTGTCTCACTCGGTCACTGTCTCACTCGGTCACTGTCTCACTCGGACACTCTCCCACTCGGTCACTGCCTCACTCGGTCACTGCCTCACTCGGTCACTGCCGCACTCGGTCACTGCGGCACTCGGTCACTGTCTCACTCGGTCACTGTCTCACTCGGTCACTGTGGCACTCGGTCACTCTCTCACTCGGACACTCTCTCACTCGGACACTCTCTCACTCGGACACTCTCTCACTCGGTCACTCTCTCACTCGGTCACTGTCTCACTCGGTCACTGTCTCACTCGGTCACTGTGGCACTCGGACACTCTCTCACTCGGACACTCTCTCACTCGGACACTCTCTCACTCGGTCACTGTCTCACTCGGTCACTGTCTCACTCGGTCACTGTCTCACTCCGTCACTGTCTCACTCGGACACTCTCTCACTCGGACACTCTCTCACTCGGACACTCTCTCATTCGGACACTCTCTCACTCGGTCACTGTCTCACTCGGTCACTGTCTCACTCGGTCACTCTCTCACTCGGACACTGTCTCACTCGGTCACTCTCTCACTCGGTCACTGCCTCACTCGGTCACTGCCTCACTCGGTCACTGCCTCACTCGGTCACTGCCTCACCCGGTCACTGTCTCACCCGGTCACTGTCTCACTCGGTCACTGTGGCACTCGGACACTCTCTCACTCGGACACTCTCTCACTCGGACACTCTCTCACTCGGACACTCTCTCACTCGGTCACTGTCTCACTCGGTCACTGTCTCAATCGGTCACTGTGGCACTCGGTCACTGTGGCACTCGGTCACTGTGGCACTCGGTCACTGTCTCACTCCGTCACTGTGGCACTCGGACACTCTCTCACTCGGACACTCTCTCACTCGGACACTCTCTCACTCGGACACTCTCTCACTCGGTCTCTGTCTCACTCGGTCACTGTCTCACTCGGTCACTGTCTCACTCGGTCACTGTCTCACTCGGTCACTGTCTCACTCGGACACTCTCTCACTCGGACACTCTCTCACTCGGACACTCTCTCACTCGGTCACTATGGCACTCGGTCACTCTCTCACTCGGTCACTCTCTCACTCGGTCACTCTCTCACTCAGACACTGAGGTGCGCCCTTACTCCTTTGTTTTACGTGTTCAACTTGCTTTTTAATTGCATTCTACAGTTAGGATCTTACAAGTTAAAAAGGTACATGGCATTTGTGACTGCTTATGTAATAATGACATCCCATTAAATTATCAAACACAAATGAGATCCTTAGTGTACATTCTTGTTTACAAAATATTATCATCATTTTGGGCATTGTTTGAAAAGAAATGTCAAATAAACCTCAAGACATCAATGAACTTCTTCAATGGGAATTAGCACCACTTTTTAATAGTGGCATGGCATTACTTTCACACTCATGTGATAAAGATCAATACAAATGCTTGCAAAAGTGGGGTTTGATTGAATGTTAGTCTTCAGTAAACGTCCATGCGGTTTTCCTTTATATGAATTACTTCAAGGAAACTGATACAAAATCAGTGAGTGAATCATAAGCTCTTAGTTTGACAGTTTCTAAAGGTAGAGTTTTTAAATTCCTTCTTTTGATAGAGTTCCGTATCATTGTTCAGTTGCAAGTCACAAATGAGGATGTGGGTCAGTGGAGAGTTGCAGTGCCAGCTTTTGCCCAGCAGATGTCGTACACATGCTTTATAGATGTCACCCAGCACAGCCCATCCACTCCCAGTACTGAGACAGACAGATAGTTGATATGAGCATCTGCAGTCCTCACTTTCTCCTCCAGGTAGATAGTTTATACAGGAGCTCTTCTTGGGATCCAAAGTTCAAGGGTGCATTTCCAGCAGTGATGCTGCTAATCCAACCAAATGGCCAATTCATCTTTGCACTAAATTCAACAAACTGATGAATGTGTTGCTATCAAATTCCCGTGGGCAGGATTTTAACAAAAATAAACTGATTAATGACTATTCCGAAAATAAATGTCATCAGCATGTTAACCTCTTTGCTAAGTACAATGCCTTGAGGAATTTCTTCCCTCTGATATGCTGAGATTGTTCAAATAGTTATGTAAAGATAGAGTTAATATAGCACAGAGGAGGCTATTTAGGACATTGAGTACTTGCTGATATTTAATGACCTGGTTTGAAGCCAGTGGGAGGTGATGAAGGGCAGAGTTAATCATTGTTGGAACAGACCTCCAAAAAGTGATTTGCCTACATCTCATTAATCAAATGGTTGAACACGTCAGCTCAGAGTTTTGCAAAGTTGGAAGCCAAGAAAGTGCTGTAGGTTGCAATCCTGAAGACTCACTCCGAGTGTCACATCCAGCATTTTCACCAGGCAGGGTGATGGGTGATGTAGTGAAATGTTTCACAGAGGTCCAGGGTTTACAGAAGCAGCTACACCTTTCACAATTAGCTGCTTTCAAGCAGAAGTACTTTTGGTCACCCAGGTCTCTGAGAAATCATTAGTGGGCTTTAGATACTTGAAGTACAGGTCTTAATCTGCCAGAATTTGGAGAAGGTGAGTACCATTTAGATGTCTTTTGGAAGATGTCAGATACCCTTTTCAGTTTGTTAAGAGTGGCTATGAATGTGCAGATAAGATGGATAAGGGGCAATTGGGGCAATTCTCAAATCATTTAAGTCCCTTGCTCTTTAAATTTTGAGAAAAAAAATCCATCCAGACTGAAGTTAATAAAAATAGCTGCTCGCAAATTTAATGGATGTTGTCAGCATAAGCTTCAGATCTATATTTATCAAATGACAGTATTTCTACTTGACTGTTTTCATAAGCTACCATCACAATGTGGGAACTGTAAATTCAGTTAGCTGCATAGCTGTAAGTTGTTTTAAAGCAAGGAGCTGCCTTTGAAGAGTTTAAATTATTGAATGGGCTTTTTATAAATAATTTTTTTAAAAAAATACAGTGACATCGGTAACACATTCCTGGAACTTTATCTTATTTTATCTCAGTTTGGTTCCTGAAGTCCACCCTTGGTGGATATTAGGTGAATTGGCGTGGAAGATGGAAGGGTAAATGGTGGGCATAGATTAACATGAGTTGGCAATAAGTTGGCAGGTGTAAAAAGCCAGACCGAGAGTGGGGAACATGGGTTTGCATGATTAGATATTAAGTTGGCTCAGGAAATTAAAGGTCCTGAGAATTACAGAGAGCATAGATTGACATAGGGAGGGTATGGAAGAGGGATCCATGGACAGTGGTGAGAAGTGCTCAGGTTAGTATGGCGGGAAGGAGAGGTCAGTGTGCCCTCTCTGTCACTGTCATACAGTGCAGCACGTCTTCCAGTCTGTGCCAACCGTGCTCTGTGTAGGATGAGGTCAGCTCACTGTAGCGGTAGCTTCAGCTTCCCGCGATCATGGAGCTGATCTTTCATTTCATTCCTAGTGTCAGCAAAGGACAGGTTCTCATCTGCATCTTCAGGCAGGAGATGAGTGGCACCTCGCCGGAGCTCCTGTCTGAGCTGACCTGCCAGGTGTCACTGGTGTGGGGCGTGCTCAGCCTCTCACAGTTGGTTAGCAGCTGCTTCCTGTGCTGTAACCTGCACTGGCAGGATCTCTTTGTTCGAATTCACTTACAGAATGTGGGTGTCACTGGCTAGGCCACCTCTAATTGAACAGAGGGCCGTTTAAGGGCCAACCACATTGTTCTGGGTCTGGACTCACATGACAGTAGTTTTCTTCCTTTTAAAAAAAAAACAGCTGTTTTATGGTCATTATTAGACTCTTAACTCCAAAATTTTAAATTAAACTCACATTCCACCATTTGCTGTGTTGGGATTCGAACCCAGCTCCCCAGACATTACCCATGAAGCTGTGGAGTAATTGGCACATGATAATGCCATTGGGCCATCACTTCCCCCTCTCTTGCCTGGTGAACCTGGGTGGCTGTCAGTGTCACACCTTCCCCACACAGTTTCCCCCCTCTCTCCAGCCCTTGTAATGCAGTTTGATTGAGTGGAATGATGGGGAATGAGGAAAAGGCAGCCCACGCCCCTCCCACTGCACCCCTTCCCTGCTCTCCCTGAATCTTATGCTGCCTTGTATTTCCCTGGCAGCGTGTCTCTGAGTTTTACATTGCACTGTTCACAGCTGGAAATGGGATCAAAAGCTTTCGGACTGAAATGGATGAGAGATGTTTGCCAGTCGCTGAGACAGTGTAATGAATAGGCTCTTTAGTCTATGGGAAAATGACTTCGATGCCAACTCATTAGCAGCTCAGAGCCTGTTAATAACTTGAGTGAAGAGCTTATGCTTTTAAAAGTGCAAGATTAACATAATTCACAAAGTACTTTCTGAAGGAAAAAACAATCATAATGTCAATACTCTCAAGCAATGCTGTTGTGGTATGGATTGTTAATTTTCATCTTGTCTCCTGTCAGTCCCTGATGGGGGCTGGGTTCCAGGTTGCTCTGTACACTGTGGGGGCTGGTCTGGTCTGGAATGAAGCTGACTCAGTGAGGAACAGGTGGTAGTCGGAGCTGTCAATCCAGCCTCTTGTCCCTCCACCTCCAGCCCTTAGAGACAGCGAGGGTTCAGGAGAGGGAACCAGTGGGAGGGGGGCAAGCAGGGGTCTCCAGAGAGAGGAAGGGTCTAGGAGCAGCATCAGCAATGAGACGGTGGATGAGGGACTGGGAGACATTGTAAACCCTAAGGCCTGATAGTAAGAGAGCAGATCAAGGAGTGGCAAAGATTGCTCCCTACTGGCAGACTAACATCAAATGACTAGAAATTCATAACGTCAAGCAAGAATAAGAACTGCACAAATCACCAATGTTAAAGGGAAACAAGATAAAACAGGATCTTACTGTAGTTTAATATAATAATTATGGGGTGTTGACATTTTAAGCTGTGGGTGAATGCTGTATAAATATGCCTCACTATTCTATTGTGTAATTGTGCGTCAGTGACATGTAGCAGCACCCTGACTATTGGTGACTGTTAGAGTACGACAAAAACATACCGCAGAGTCCAGACTAGCTGGACTGTTGTACTGTAAATAACAGTAGCACAGATTTCAGACATGTAATCTCAAAGCTTGTACAACGTCCATAAACATCCCTCCTAACTCACTTCCCCATTATTAGACTGCACTGATGAGAACAGTGCCTGGTAATCATTCTTGGATAATTCATTATTCTTTTCACTGGACTGAATCTGTAATAGCTTCATGAATCAATTATAAGCAATGAGAAAATGTCATCACTGATGCTTGTAAATCACACAGTACTCATTTGGAATGTCACGTCTCACCCTCTGCCCCAAGTGAAGGTGATCGCAGCATTGATTTTACCTACCAGTCACATACCCCTCATCGTGCCCAGTCTGAATCAAATGGCATTGTGTTACTGATTTATTTTTTTCACCAGTCAGTACAGTTTTGAGGTAGAGGAACTTATTTTCTTTGTGTGCACTCAGGGAAGTGAATGAGCAGTGGACTGTTTGAAGGCAAGGGGATGGGGAGGTCGATAGGGAGATTCTAGTTAGAAAGCAGATACATTGTGGAGCTAGTGTGCATCATGGAGAAATCAATGGAATGAATCAGAACAGCAGGGAGTTGTGAATCACACAATGGCAGGGTGTTTAAATGATACACACTGATTCATTCACGCAATGAGGCCAGCACTGGCTAAGGCAGCATTTATTGCTATCCCAGAGAGCAGTTCAGAGTATGGAGTCACGTATAGGCCAGACCCAGTAAGGATGACAGTTTCCTTCCCTAAGAGACATTAGATTAATTCCCTACAGAATGGAAACAGGCCCGTTGGCCCAACAAGTCCACACCGACCCTCCTAAGACTAACCCACTCAGACCCCTTCCCCATATTTACCCCTAACTAATGCACCTAATAATATGGGCAAGTTAGCATGGCCAATTCACCTGGCCTGCACATTCATCTTTGGACTGTGGGAGGAAACCCGCACAGACATAGGGAGAGTGTGTAAACTCCACACAGACAGTTGCCTGAGGCTGGAATCAAACCCAGGTCCCTGGTGCTGTGAGGTAGCAGTGCTAACCACTGAGCCAGCGTGCTGCTGTAGTGATCCAGATGTGTTTTTCCAACAATCAACAACTGTTCCTAAGAAGGGTCACTAGACGAAAGTATTAACTTTGATTTCTCCCCACTGATGCTGCCTGATCTGCTGAGCTTTTCCAGCAATTTCTGTTTTGTTTCAGATTTCCAGCATCTTCAGCTCTTTCATTTTGTTAAAATCAGCAACTGTTTCATGATCATTGTTAGATTCTTAATTCCAGCATTTTTTAAAATGGACTTCACATTCCACCAGCTGGTGCAGCAAGGTTTGAACCCAGAGCATTACCCGCATCTCTGGCCTCATAATCCAGTAATAATACCACTAGACCATTACCTCCCTGCAGTTAGCTGGTGCTTGGCAGTTTTCCTTTATGTGTGTGTGTGGCTGGTTAATAAAAACACATAATAGGGAGAGAGATGTTTCAAGGCAGACACAGCAGTGAATCTTTTTGTCAGAACATTATAATGTATTTTAATAAAATGATAATAAGCAGAATACGATAAAACAACTCATCTTCAGGAATGAAGTGTTTGGGGCTCTGAGTATAACTGGAATAAACAGGGTTAAGATTTAGAGGAGAAAGTGAGGTCTGCAGATGCTGGAGATCAAAGTTGAAACTTTATTGCTGGAACAGCACAGCAGGTCAGGCAGCATCCAGGGAACAGGAGATTCGACGTTTCGGGCACAGGCCAAAAAATCCTGAAGAAGGGCCTGTGCCCGAAACGTCGAATCTCCTGTTCCCTGGATGCTGCCTGACCTGCTGTGCTGTTCCAGCAATAAAGTTTCAACCAGGGTTAAGATTTAACCTGAATTCACTCCCAAAACAATGCCATTTACCTGAGGCAGTGAGGGGGCTGTTGGCCAGTGGAGTTAAAGGGGAGATGTGTTGATGGGAGGTTGTTCAGCCAATCATTGGAGGGTATCGATGGATGGGGAACGGCAGGAAGTGTAGATCCATCATGGGGAAGAAATGGGTGGCACACGGAATTACCAGTGTGTGTCAGAAAGGGAAGAGGATTTTTAAGGTTTTTAATATGATGCGCCGGTTTTTGTCCCTTAACTATAATTCTGAATCTTGTGCTTCATTATAAAATGACATTTTTTTTGTGACTTCATCTATCCTGGCATTGTTTTCCCAAGATTAGCATCCAGTCAGTCAGTACATTAGGCCCTTGATTTGACCTGGTTTCATCACTAAATGAACAGGTAAATCTTCTGAAATTGTTTTTAAAAGTGAATGGAGGTCTGATGAGAAAACGCACGACATACAAGAATGTATATTTAAGTTAGGAACAATATTAGGCCATTTGGCCCATCGGGTCTGCTCCACCATTCAGTCATGGCTGGTAGATTTCTCAACCCCATTCTCCTGCCTTCTCCCCGTAACCCATGATCCCCTGACCAATAAAGACCCCATCTACCTACGTCTTAAAGACACTCAATGACTTGGCCTCTACAGCTCTCTGTGACAATGAGTTCCACAGATTCCCCACCCTCTGGCTGAAGAAATTCCTCTTTTCCTCAGTTCTAAAGGGTCATCCCTTCACTCGGGACATGTCCTTCGGTCCTAGTCTCACCTACTAGTGGAAATATCTTCTCTAGCTTCTCAGCTTCTCAATATTCTGTAATGTTTTAATCAGATTTCCCCTCCCAATCCTTCTAAATCCCATCGAACACAGATGCTGCTGCCAGATCTGCTGAGTTACTCCAGCATTTCCTATCTTTATTTTAAACAAAGGATGAAGCCAGTGCAGTCCTGTCTGACCCTGACTGGTGCTGGTTTAACCTGAGGGTCCCCATACCTCAGGCGAGGGGAGAGGGTGAGAAGGTAACCTCAGCCAGTGTGAGAATTGAACCCACACTATTGGCATCATACTGCATCATATATAACAGCCTTGGTGTCAGTTTGAAGGATTAAAGGTTCAAAGAGATTATCCGTAAGGTTAAAATGGGCCCTGCCCATGTGCAGGTGTGAGGTCTGCTGACCGTAACAGGACATCGGAGACGCATGTGTTGTCAGGCTGTGGGATGGTGGGGAACTGGGAGAGATGGAGGGTGCAGGGGAGGTGGGGTGAGTGGTGTGTGGGGTGGGGGGGGGGGGGTATGCTGAGTTGGGGGGAATGGTGGGCAAATGGAGGAGTGGGAGGTGGCAGGATGAGTGGGGAGTGGAATGCTGGGTGGCAGGGGGATGTGGGAGGGAAGAGGGAAACTCTCTCAAAGCCCAATCCTGCTCTTCTCCCACATCTCTGTGATTTTTCCTGTTTGAGTGTTTACTTGTATTCACCAGCCTGTCAGACATAATATTCCGAAACAAAATATTCCGTACCAAAATTACATGCCCCTTTGATTCTTTGGCATCGCCTCAAATTTGCCTCCAGTAGAAGTGACTCTTCAGTGACTGAAAACACTTTTATTTGTTTAATCCATCTAAACCCTTCCCGATTTTGATTATCTCCATCAAGTCTCCTATTGGCCTTCTCCACAGAGAACCCCAGCTTCCTCAGTCTGTCTTTGTATTGTAAGCCCTCATTCCTGGTAAATCTCTGTTGTACCTTTGGATAACAGCCATCTGCTCATTTTCCCACTACCTCGAAGAATTCCAGTAGACTTGTGAGAATGACCCATTGCTTCTGAACTCATCTTCAATAATGGGAGAGGGGGGGTCTAGCACGTTAGTTGAAAAGATAAGGATGAATCATTTACAACAGTCTTCAGCCAGAAGTGCTGAAGGAGTGATCCATCTCAACTTCCTGCAAAGGTCTCCAGCATCACAGCTGCCAGCCTTCAGCCAATTCGATTCACTCCACGTGATGTCAAGAAACGGTTGGAGACACTGGATACTGCAAAGGCTGAAGTACTGAAGACTTGTGCTCCAGAACTTGCTGCTCCCCTAACCAAGCTGTTCCAGTACAGTTACAACATTGGCATCTACCCAACAATGTGGAAGATTGCCCAAGTATGTCTTGAACATAAAAGGCAGGACAAATCCAACCTGGCCAGTGACCGCCCCATCAGTCTACTCTTGATCATCAGTAAAGTGATGGAAGGTGTCACCACCAGAGCTAGCAAGCAGCACCTGCTCAGCAATAACCTGCTCAGTGAGGCCCAGTTTGGGTTTTACCAGGGGCACTCAGCTCTTGACCTCATTACAGCCTTGGCTCAAACGTGGACAGAAGAGCTGAATTCCAGAGGGGAGGTGAGAGTGACAGCGCTCGACCTCAAGGCTGCATTTGACTGAGTGTGGCATCAAGGAACCCTAGTAAAACTGGAATTAGTGGGAACTGGGGGGGCTAACTCTCCATTGATTGGAGTCATACCTGGCACATAGGAAGATGGTCATGGTTGTTGGGGGTCAGTCATCTCAGCTCCAAGACACCATTGTAGCAGTTCCTCAGGGTAGTGTCCTTGGCCCAACCATCTTCAGCTGCTTCATCAATGACCTTCCTTCCATCATAAGATCAGAATTGGGGATGTTCGCCGATCATTGCACAATGTTCAGCATCATTGACAATATCCAGACTTGGGCTGACAAGTGGCAAAGGACATTTGCACTGAACATGTACTAGGCAGTTACCATATCGAACAAGAGATCATCTAACCATTGCCCCTTGATGTTCAGTGGTATTACCATCATTGTATTCTCCATTGTCAACATCCAGGGGTTACCATTGACCAGAAACTGCACTGGACTTGCCACATAAACACAATGGCTATAAGAACAGGTCAGAGATTGGAATACTGCAGTGCATAGCCCACTTTCTGACTCAGCAAAGCCTGTCCCTCATCTTCAAGGCACAAGACAGGATTGTGATGGATAGCTCCCTACTTGCCTGGATGGGTGCAGCTCCAACAGTACTCAGGAAACTTGACACCATCCAGGACAAAGCAGCCCACTTGATTGGTATCACATCCACAAACATCTACTCCCTCTACCATCGACGCTCAGTATGTACAAGATGCATTGCAAAGATTCGCCAAAGATCTTTCAAAGACCCACGACCTCTTCCACCCAGAAGGACAAACACCACCACCTACAAATTCCCCTCCATGCCACTCACCATCTGGAGTTGGAAATATATCACTCTTCCTTCAGAATCACTGGGTCAGAAACCCTCCCTCCCTGATGGCATTGTGAGTCCTCATACAGCAAATGGACTGCAGCAGTTCATCACCACCTTCTCAAGGGCAACTTGGGACGGGCAATAACCAGCCAGTGATATCCATGTCCCATGAACGAATACGTAAAATCCTGATTATCCCTATAGTGTGCGGTCTCTTAGAAGGATATTGATTGTATTCTACAAAATCCTTGAGCATTTTCTCAATGACTGGTGAGTGGACAGGCTAACAGCCTGGCGGCATGGTGGCACAGTGGTTAGCGCTGCTGCCTCATGGGGCCAGAGACCCGGTTCAATTCCTGCCTCAGGTGACTGACTGTGAGGAGTTTGCACGTTCTCCCCGTGTCTGCGTGGGTTTCCTCCGGGTGCTCCGGTTTCCTCCCACAGTCCAAAGATGTGCAGGTCAGGTGAATTGGCCATGCTAAATTGCCCGTAGTGTTAGGTAAGGGGTATGGTTGGGTTGTGCTTCGGCGGGGTGGTGTGGACTTGTTGGGCCGAAGGGCCTGTTTCCACACTGTAAGTAATCTAATCTAATCTAATCTAATCTAAAAAAACAGTTCCCTGATTAATGTTTCATTGCTTTCTTTCATCAGCATAATTACATTTGCTATGTTCCTTAGGCACAGTCCTTGCAACACTGACAGTTCCAGATATGTTAACTGCGCCTTCATCCAGACTGGCTTTTAGTTTCCTTTAGGATGAAGAAATATTGTTCCTGTGTCTGGCAGGTAGTGAATAGACATTTTAAATACTCTGATTCAATGAGGAAACAAATACTTCGCTGTCTGGATTCATGAGAATATCTAAGAAAGCCAAGGTTGGAATTGGGAATAAGATCTGAAAACGATGACTGTGAGTTAACAGGTCTGAGCATGAGGACAACCAGATAAACAGGCACAGTGTATTCAAGGCTGAGGGAGACTGTCTTTCACAATGAGCTGTGAAGAATGAATCAATATCGCCGTGGCCATTTTCTAATCTATTGTGATATTTCAATCCAGTTTCTGCATCCCTCCCTCTCCTGGCTGTGGATCTGCTTTTCTGTTATTTTTCATTCTTCTGGATACAGTCTCCATGAAATACAGCACTTACTCAACGGGAAGCTATGGCCTTCAAAAACAAAAACAACCAGGCAGATTATACATTTTCTGGCAAGCTATAAGTCAGATACAACTGCAGATTGATCCCATGTTTAAAACCAGGGGATTTTTACCCTGGTGAAGGCACCACATAAATGCATGTCAGTGATGTACCGGAGAGAGGTAGAAGATTTGGATGGGTTTGTTTCTGAGCTTTGTAAGCTGCACTTTAACAGATGGTTACGTGGTCAGAAGCTAATGATGCTGCCGTTCTTTTTCACCTGTAATAACACCTGTTTGAGATTTGTGATGTTCAGCCCCCAGTTTCAAAACAGCAGCCCCTAGTTAGAATTAGCATCCCTGCAGTGTGGGAACAGGCCCTTCAGCCCAACAAGTCCACACTGACCCTCTGAAGAGTAACCCACCCAGACCCATTCCCCTAACCTACACATTATGTGTCAATTTAGCATGGCCAATTCACCTGACCTGCACATCTTTGGAATGTGGGAGGAAAGTGGAGCACCCGGAGGAAACCCACGCAGACACGGAGAGAACGTGCAAACTCCACACAGACAGTCACCTGAGGTTGGAATTGAACCCAGGTCCCTACCACTCTGAGGCAGTAGTGCTATCCACTGAGCCACCATGCCATCCTAAGTTCTGGGCTCACCCCCAAGGGAAAACATCATTTCCACATCCATCTTGTCAAAACCATTAGCATCAAATCATTCTTTCTCCTGAAACTTACTCTCAAACACATGGCCCAAATTGCTGAAAGTCAGCCAGTAAAAAAGAAATGCAGTCTTTTTATACGGAGCTCGTATCTTCAGGTGGGGTAGAAATCCCCTTCCACCTGGGCCATTACAGAGGGCCATTGAGAATCAACCACACATTACTGTGGGTCTGGAGTCACAGATCGGGTGAAGATGGCAGTTTTCCTTCCCCGAAGGATATTAGTGAACCGGATGGGTTTTTCCAACAATTGGCAATGGTCACCAGTGGATTTGTAATTCCAGGTTTGATTTGTATTGAGTTGGTAGCAGCACTGCACTAATCCCCTACCCACTTGTGTGCCAGGTCTGACATTGGGGTAATTAAGGTCCCTCCCATGATGAGTGAGGCCTGTCACACCTGCACACACACCATGGGTGCTGGGGATAAAATAAGCACTACCGCACTTAGGTGGTAGTGTGGGGGTTAAATTTAAAAAATAAAAAAAAAGAGAAGAAAAAAAAGAAAAAAGGAAAAAAAAAGATAAAAAAGGAGTGTTCCAACTCTATTTTGATTTAGTTCCCTACCCTCCCCTTCACTGTTTTGAAAAAAAAAGAAAAAAAGAAAGAAAAAATAAAAAAATAAAAAAAAAGAAAAAAAAATGAGTGAGGCCTAGTGCCTTCTTTTTATGGGCTAAAGAGGGTAGCCATGCAGCCTGTCAGAGACCCCTCCCCCCCCAACCTACTTGTTTCCCCCCCACCATCCCCTGCATTCCTCTTCATCCCACTGACCCTCATTCTCCAGCCTCCTCTCTGAAACCTCTTTATACACCGAATGTGAGCCTGAACCACCACCACCCCCCCCCCCCCCACCCCCCCCCCCGGCAGATTACTCAGTGGCCATCTTCTATTTACAATCCAAGTTCAGGACCTGCCCCAGCCACCCTCCCCCAAGTGTTTCTGTGGTAAGAGCACTCAGTCATTCCAGTGGACTGACCTGGGACAGGGGCAGGGGTGTGACAGAAGCTACAAGGTCACATTGGAGTCTGATGTTGCAGAACCTTCACCATTCGAACCAGCCCAATGGTACCGAGGTGCGAGATCTGCATTGCTGTTGACATGTTCAGACCTGAATATCTGAAAGCACAAATTGATTACTCGTTAGTTTCCCTTCACTTGGAATATCCATATATTTTATTTGCGGTACATGGAGCACTTAGCACCTAATCCTTTTTTACTACATCACCTGTACCTTTTAAAGTTCCAACTGAGGCAAATGCTACTCTGAGGGAACCAATTAAGAACAATTACAGGCTTCAGCAATGATGTGTTTGCTGCAGGTACAGGGTTCCCCATGTACACCAGAGGCTGGGACAGATAAAACAGTAGCTCTGTCATGAACAGCTCTGATTATAGTGTTACTGTGTGGAAAAGCAGCTGGATGGCAACATTAGCAATTTGCTTGTATCCGAATTGCACACAAGCCAGCATTGTGCTCCCTTTGATTACATAGCGAGCAGCTTTCACTGTGAATAGTTGTGGATTTATTTTATGAAGGGCTGCTATCTCATAAACCTGTGGTTCAGTTGCTGAACCAACAAACACACACAATCACAGCAGGCAACATTGCAGCCAGTGGAATGTGGCTTGGAGGCACCGTTTCTGTTTGCAAGGCAGTTTGTACTCAGTAAAGGATTCATTGATCCTTGCCTTATCATCCCTTATCCTCAGTACAGCCCAGCATGGTTATAACAAAATGCCATCTATCAATCCTAGAGAGGTGCTGGGTGCATTTGTCCTTTGGGAGAACAAGCCGTTTGGCCAGTGGTTCAGGAGTTTGTGCAAGACCCTGGAAGGTTTGAGGTATCTCGGAAAGTGGTCAGGAGCTGGTTGTCACTGAAGCAGAGCTCTAACCATTGACGTGAAAGGACCCAACCCAATAGCCAGGTTATTGAGACCTTCCCAACCTCACCACCTGACCTATCCTCAGCATAGTTACTCCTGTCACCTAGAAAGGTGAACATCACTGCATAGAAATGAGAGGTCGCTATGAACAGACATTACAGGGAAGAATAACGGGAGGAATTAGAGGATATTATTTGCAAGTGAGCAATAAATCTACCTGATGTTGATTGTTCTGTCAAGCACACTGACTCTTCACTGTGTGCACAGTATGAATTACAAGTCTGTCCTTATTTTTTCTGGCAATTTTTCCAACAAACTCAATTTAAAGTATCTTGCTGTGACCACAATCGAAATAAATGGCAGTTAAACCACCCACCCCTCCACCTGCATGGAGTCTTTTTGTAGAATAGTCTTTCAATTTATTTCCTCACATTAAGATTTAATATAGATATTCTAATAGCTGTACATTTATGTGATCCTGTGACTTTAAACAAGTACAGTCAGGATTTGGTGGACAAATGCACCAGTTCATGTGATACTGGGCTGTACTTAGGCACATTGAACACCCACACTTAGATGGGTGCAGCTCCAACGACACTCAAGGAGTTGGAGACCAGCCAGGACAAAGCAACCTGATAGATTATTACCACATCCACAAACATCCATTCCCCTCCATCCCGAAGCTCAGTAGCAGCAGTGTGTACTATCTACAAGATGCCCTGCCGCAATTTTCCAAAGCTGCTTAGAGCACAGTCCAACTCATGACCAATTCCATCTCGAAGGACAAGGCCAGCAGGTGTATGAGAACACCAGCACTTTCTCAGGATTTCTGTTTAGATTAGATTAGATTAGATTACATTACAGTGTGGAAACAGGCCCTTCGGCCCAACAAGTCCACACCGACCCGCCGAAGCGAAACCCACCCATACCCCTACATTTACCCCTTACCTAACACTACGGGCAATTTAGCATGGCCAATTCACCTGACCCTGCACATCTTTGGACTGTGGGAGGAAACCGGATCACCCGGAGGAAACCCACGCAGACACGGGGAGAACGTGCAAACTCCACACAGTCAGTCGCCTGAGGCGGGAATTGAACCCGGGTCTCAGGCGCTGTGAGGCAGCAGTGCTAACCACTGTGCCACCGTTCCTAATCGATAGTGACCTCTCTGCAGAAATGTTTCTGTTCTAATGAAGACGAGATCAGCCGAGGAGACAATCAGTGGATTAGATTACTTACAGTGTGGAAACAGGCCCTTCAGCCCAACAAGTCCACACCGACCCTCCAAAGAGCAACCCATCCAAACCCATTCCCCTACACCCAATACTAGGGGCAATTTAGCATGGCCAATTCACCTAACCTGCACATTTTTGGACTGTGGGAGGAAACCGGAGCAGACAAGGGGAGAGTGTGCAAAGTCCGCACAGACAATTGCCTGAGGTGGGAATGGAACCCGGGTCTCTGGCGCTGTGAGGCAGCAGTGCTAACCACTGTGCCACCCACAATCACATTCTGGGACACGGTCAGTCTGGGACACGGACAGTCTGGGACACGGTCAGTCTGGGACATGGTCAGTCTGCGACACGATCAGTCTGGGACACGATCAATCTAGGACACAATCAGTCTGGGACACGATCAGTCTGGGGCACGATCAGTCTGGGACACGCTCAGTCTGGGGCACGATCAGTCTGGGACACGATCAGTCTGGGATACGATCTGTCTGGGACACAGTCAGTCTGGGACATGGTCAGTCTGGGACACAGTCAGTCTGGGACACGGTTAGTCTGGGACACGATCAGTCTGGGACACGATCAGTCTGGGGCACGGTAAGTCTGGGACATGGTCAGTCTGGGGCACGGTCAGTCTGGGACACGGTCAATCTGGGACACGGTCAGTCTGGGACACGATCAGTCTGGGACACGGTCAGTCTGGGACACGGTCAGTCTGGGACAGGATCAGTTTAGGACACGAACAGTCTGGGACACGAACAGTCTGGGACACGATCTGTCTGGGACACGGTCAGTCTGGGGCACGGTCAGTCTGGGACACGGTCAGTCTGGGACACGGTCAGTCTGGGACAGGATCAGTCTGGGACATGATCAGTTTAGGACACAAACAGTCTGGGACACGAACAGTCTGGGGCACGGTCAGACTGGTACATGGTCAGTCTGGGACACGATCTGTCTGGGACATGGTCAGTCTGGGACACGATCTGTCTGGGACACGGTCAGTCTGGGGCACGGTCAGTCTGGGAAACGGTCAGTCAGGGACACGATCAGTCTGGGACACAATCAGTCTGGGACATGGTCAGTTTGGGACACGATCAGTCTGGGACACAGTCTGGGACACGGTCAGTTTTGAACATGGTCAGCCTGGAACATGGTCAGTCTGGGACACGGTCAGTCTAGGAGACGATCAGTCTGGGAAACGGACAGACTGGGACACGGTCAGTCTGGGATACGATCAGTCTGGGACACGGACAGACTGGGACACGGTCAGTCTGGGACACGGTCAGTCTGGGACACGATCAGTCTGGGACACGGTCAGTCTGGGACAGGATCAGTCTGGGATACGATCAGTCTGGGACACGGTCAGTCTGGGACATGGTCAGTCTGGGACACGATCAGTCTGGGACACGGTCAGTCTGGGATACGATCAGTCTGGGACACGGTCAGTCTGGGACACGGTCAGTCTGGAGCACGGTCAGTCTGGGATACGATCAGTCTGGGACACGGTCAGTCTGGGACATGATCAGTCTGGGATACGATCAGTCTGGGGCACGATCAGTCTGGGACACGATCAGTCTGGGGCACGGTCAGTCTGGGATACGATCAGTCTGGGGCACGGTCAGTCTGGGGCACGGTCAGTCTGGGGCACGGTCAGTCTGGGACACGGTCAGTTTGGGACATGGTCAGTCTGGAACACGGTCAGTCTGGGACATGGTCAGTCTGGGACACAATCAATTTTGGGCACGGTCTGTCTGGGACATGATCAGTCTGGGGCATGGTCAGTCTGGGAGACGATCAGTGTGGGACACGGTCAGTCTGGGACACGGTCAGTCTGGGACACGATCAGTCTGGGATACAATCAGTCTGGGGCACGATCAGTCTGGGACACGATCAGTCTGGGGCACGGTCAGTCTGGGACACGATCAGTCTGGGATACGATCAGTCTGGGACACGGTCAATCTGGGACACGGTCAAACTGGGACACGACACGATCAGTCTGGGATACGATCAGTCTAGGACACGATCAGTCTGGGGCACGGACAGTCTGGGACACGGACAGTCTGGGGCACGGTCAGTCTGGGATACAATCAGTTTGGGGCACGGTCTGTCTGGGACATGATCGGTCTGGGGCATGGTCAGTCTGGGAGACGATCAGTCTGGGGCACGGTCAGTCTGCGACACGATCAGTCTGGGGCACGGTCTGTCTGGGACATGATCGGTCTGGGGCGTGACCAGTCTGGGAGACGATTAGTGTGGGACTCGGTCAGCCTGGGAGACAATCAGTCTGGGACACGATCAGTCTGGGACACGGTCAGTCTGAGACATGATCAGACTGGGGCACGGTCAGTCTGGGACACGGTCAGTCTGGGACATGGTCAGTCTGGGAGACGATCAGTCTGGGACACGGTCAGTCTGGGACACGATCAGTCTGGGATACGATCAGTCTGGGACATGGTCAGTTTGGGACATGGTCAGTCTGGAACACGGTCAGTGTGGGAGACGATCAGTCTGGGACACGGTCAGTCTGGGGCACGGTCAGTCTGGGGCACGGTCTGTCTGAGACATGATCAGACTGGGGCACGGTCAGTCTGGGACATGGTCAGTCTGGGACACGGTCAGTCTGGGATACGATCAGTCTGGGTCACGGTCAGTCTGGGACACGATCAGTCTGGGGCACGGTCAGTCTGGGACATGATCGGTCTGGGGCATGACCAGTCTGGGAAACGATCAGTCTGGGACACGATCAGTCTGGGGCACGGTCAGTCTGAGACATGATCAGACTGGGGCACGGTCAGTCTGAGACATGATCAGACTGGGGCACGGTCAGTCTGGGACACGGTCAGTCTGGGACATGGTCAGTCTGGGATACGATCAGTCTGGGACATGATCAGTCTGGGACATGATCAGTCTGGGACACGATCAGTCTGGGATACGATCAGTCTGGGAAACAGTCTGAGTGGGAGGCGATCTGTCTGGGAGACGATCAGTCTGGGACACGAACAGTCTGGGACACGATCAGTCTGGGACACGGTCAGTCTGGGATACGATCTGTCTGGGACATGATCAGTCTGGGACACGATCAGTCTGGGACATGGTCAGTCAGGGATATGATCAGTCTCGGACACGGTCAGTCTAGGACACGGTCAGTCTGGGACATGGTCAGTCTGGGATACGATCAGTCTGGGGCACGATCAGTCTGGGACACGATCAGTCTGGGGCACGGTCAGTCTGGGATACGATCAGTCTGGGGCACGGTCAGTCTGGGATACGATCAGTCTGGGGCACGATCAGTCTGGGGCACGATCAGTCTGGGGCACGGTCAGTCTGTGACACGATCAGTCTGGGACACAATCAGTTTAGGACACGGTCAGTGTGGGACACGATCAATCTAGGACACGATCAGTCTGGGACACGATCAGTCTGGGATACGATCAGTCTGGGACACGGTCAGCCTGGGGCACGGTCAGTCTGGGGCACGGTCAGTCTGGGAGACGATCAGTCTGGGACACGATCAGTTTAGGACACGGTCAGTCTGGGGCACGGTCAGTCTGGAATACAATCAGTCTGGGGCACGGTCAGTCTGGGAGACGATTGGTCTGGGACATGATCTATTACGAGGTCAAATAATCTGTCAATAACATCCAGAGGCAGATTTGTATTGAATTCAAATATTCGAGGGGTGACATCTCCAGGCCTGAGAACTTGCAATAAGTTTTAAGTTGTTGACAAATGAAAAGGATTACAGATTTAGGAATATGTGATCACAGTTTCCTGAAGGTAGGAGAACAAATAGATAATATATAATAAAAATAGATAATAGATAATAGATAAATAGATTAAGAGGGCATATGGGATACATTTCTCCAATTGCCAAGGAATGAAATATTAGGAAATGGAGATTCTAACCCCCCACCCTTCCCTAACTGTATCTGTCCCAGGGCCATAGCCTGACCCTAGCATGTCATCATGTCAATGGGAAATGCCATGTTCAGGAGGTGAGCTTGGATTTTGTGGTTTTTGGGTTGCTTCCTCTATTGTCCCCATAACAAGAGAGCTGTGGTGATCAATGTGAAAATGTGGCCCTTGGAAACTGGGATTAACCTTGTCTGGCCAGAATAATGAAGGTCAACCGAAAGGCCATGCTTGTTCTGTAAATCTTCCCAAGAGTCTCCAAATCTTCAGAAACACAGAAAGGAATGTTGTTAACTTGACAACCGATAGTAAATAAATCATTTCAGAAAGCATTCATTGACACGAGATGCCTTCTAACACAATGAAGCTGACTTCATTTCTGAATAGACAGGCATTTCCCTGTTACCAATATAAAATATCCCTGAAAGTCCCTATCCCCTAACCATTGCCCACCAAGATAACCCTGACAGGTAACTGAAACAGATGAAAGGTCTTAAACACACTTAACTAATGGTGTTGAAATACCTTTTGAAAAGGCATACTGAACCCAGTTGCAGTCTTAATATGGAATTATTCAACCTGCCATGCTATGGAAGCAGTACGTTGGTGAAGTTTATAATATATCTCTAGATTCTTCCCTTTATTTTTTCTCCTACTTCTTTTGCTCCATGTTCTTTGCTTCTAAACTCTTTATTTTTTAAACTCTATCTTTGTCAATCTCAACTTCATTTCTTTGTTGCTCCTAATTGCAGAAGGTTTTTAGGTTCAATTCCAGAAACGTGAGCATATCACCCCTTGATGATATTCTAGTGCAGTCTTATTGAGTTTTTGTCTTCTCGATGAGATATTAGGCTGAGTTCCCATTTTCCCTTTGCATTGGACATAAATCATCCCATGGCATTATTTGCAGAAAGGGAACTTGTATTGTCCTGGCCAATGTTTGTCTCTTGAGTTAATATCGCAAAACCAGTTTGTCTCATTGCTGCTTATGGGACCGTGCTGTGTACAAATTGGCTGGCCATCTTTCCTATGCTACGGTAGTGACTACATCTCAAAAGTACTTTCTTGGTTGTGAAACACTTTAGGATGTCCTCCGGCTATGAAAAGTGATAAATAAATGGAAGCTCGTTCTTTCGGGCCACGCCACAGATTTGAGTAGTGTCAGTAATGGATGACCTTCACTATGGCAGCCATGTTGTTTGACCTGACCCTGCTGGTGTTGTGGATGGGAAGGGAATGTGATCTTGTGCTTGGAGTGACCACACTGACAGGTTGATCTAGATGCTTGATGTCAACTTGCTTTTTATGACTTTGAATCTAACAGGTACCACGAGATTTGACCTCATATCTCATCCAGAAGTCTCTTCTTTGGGTTGCCTTGCACATCTTTTTCTTTCTTTATAGCATTTTATCATTTCTGATGGCCTTAGTCACCTATTCAATCCCCTGATTATTGCTTTAAATGCTCAAAAGATCACATTTCCCAATATTTCTTTCTCATCTCCATGTTGCTCTCTGCTGTAACCATCTGGGATGTCTGGAATAATTTGCTGCCATCAATCATTTTGCTGGTCTCAGTTCCTGATACCATGAGTATCTTCCACCTCGGAACACTTCAACCCCAGGGCATCAATGTGGACTTCAACAGCTTCCTCATTTCCCCTTCCCCCACCATTGATCCAGAATCCTACAATTCTTTGATTAGCTCCTCACAGGAACAGCCCTTTATATCTTGAAGGGTGGGATTCTGGATCAATGGTGCTGGAAGAGCACAGCAATTCAGGCAGCATCAAGGAGCTTCAGCAAAATCGACGTTTCGGGCAAAAGCCCTTCATCAGGAATAAAGGCAGAGAGCCTGAAGCGTGGAGAGATAAGCTAGGGGAGGGTGGGGGTGGGGAGAGAGTAGCATAGAGTACAATAGTGAGTGGGGGAGGAGATGAAGGTGATAGGTCAGGGAGGAGAGGGTGGAGTGGATAGGTGGAAAAGGAGCTGGGCAGGTCGGACAAGTCCGGACAAGTCAAGGGGACTGGAAGTTTGAAACTAGGATGAGGTGGGGGAAGGGGAAATGAGGAAGCTATTGAAGTCCACATTGATGCCCTGGGGTTGAAGTGTTCCGAGGTGGAAGATGAGGCATTCTTCCTCCAGGCGTCTGGTGGTGAGGGAGCGGCAGTGAAGGAGGCCCAGGACCTCCATGTCCTCGGCAGAGTGGGAGGGGGAGTTGAAATGTTGGGCCACGGGGCGGTGTGGTTGATTGGTGCGGGTGTCTCGGAGATGTTCCCTAAAGCGCTCTGCTAGGAGGCGCCCAGTCTCCCCAATGTAGAGGAGACCGCATCGGGAGCAACGGATACAATAAATGATGTTAATGGATGTGCAGGTAAAACTTTGATGGATATGGAAGGCTCCTTTAGGGCCTTGGATAGAGGTGAGGGAGGAGGTGTGGGCACAGGTTTTACAGTTTCTGCGGTGGCAGGGGAAAGTGCCAGGATGTGAGGGTGGGTCGTAGGGGGGCGTGGACCTGACCAGGTAGTCACGGAGGGAACGGTCTTTGCGGAAGGCGGAAAGGGGTGGGGAGGGAAATATATCCCTGGTGGTGGGGTCTTTTTGGAGGTGGCGGAAATGTCGGCGGATGATTTGGTTTATGTGCAGGTTTGTAGGGTGGAAAGTGAGCACCAGGGGTGTTCTGTCCTTGTTACGGTTGGAGGGGTGGGGTCTGAGGGCGGAGGTGCGGGATGTGGATGAGATGCGTTGGAGGGCACCTTTAACCACGTGGGAAGGGAAATTGCGGTCTCTAAAGAAGGAGGCCATCTGGTGTGTTCTGTGGTGGAACTGGTCCTCCTGGGAGCAGATACGGCGGAGGCGGAGGAATTGGGAATACGGGATGGCATTTTTGCAAGAGGTAGGGTGGGAAGAGGTGTAATCCAGGTAGCTGTGGGAGTTGGTGGGTTTGTAAAAAATGTCTTGAAGGGTGGGGCCTATCCCACCATGTGAATTAACTCTTTCATGTTTAAACCAATTTGTATAACACCCCTCACTGTTTCTCATCAGTTTTTTTTTCAATTGCTCCCCTTTGTTCTGAAAATTGGTTCATATCTTCAGTTTGAAAAACGGGTAAAAGGAGGGACATTAATTTTGTCTCCCTTCTCCTCAGATTCTTATTGATCAAATTGTAAGTTGCCAACATTTTGAATTTTTTTTTCAGGTCTCTTAACATTCACAATTTCCTTTGATTATTTTTATTGTGCATGCTTGTAATTGTTTACAGATCCAAATTGCAACCCAATATGGCCTGTTACCATGTTACAGAATGTCTGATGCTTTGTTGTTTAACTTCACGTAAAGGGTCCCAGATTACAAATTGCAGTAAAATGGCATATTTTAAAACAGAATGACTTTGCACAGATTTAAAAAGCTGACACTGCCTGCACCAGGTCATCATGGGCCGCGAGTTGTAAGTGTGTAATAAAAGCTGACAAACCAGTTTGTGACTATCACAGTTCTGAATCTTTATAGCAAACTGAGATAATAAGAACTAGCTGGGCCATCTTTTAATGAGATGGGGAAGGGCAAAAAAGCAGGCTTGCATTCTTTAAACATACAAAGGAGCAAGAGAAAGAGCAGGATTGATTGAGAGGTGAATCACCGAATAGGTAAGGAAGCTGAGAGTATTTGAGAAACTCAGAAAGATAACAGATGACAGGTGTGGAGGCAGTCCGGCAAGAGTTGAGTGTTCTAGGCAGCTGAGGCAAGATATGGCAATTCTGAACAACCTCATGCCTGAAGCCAGCAGAATTAGAAGACTGACCGTGAAAATTGAACAAGTATAGATTAACAGGGAGAACAGTCTTAATTATTTTTTCTTTACGGGTGGAGGTTGTTGTTTGAATCAGTCTGATCGCGTTTGTTACTCAGTGCCTTCACCAACTGTCTGTAAAGTTAAGTTACAGTTTTTTTTATCTTCCCTGTCTTACTAAGCTGTTCTAGTTTCCTTTTAAAAAGATTAGAGAAGCAGACATGAAAGCATCTGCGATCTCCAGTTCAGATCATAAGCTACTGTTACAACCTCGGGGTATGCTATTGTAATCATGAGAAATTCAGCCCTTCAGGGGCAGCGTTGACAGTAAGTCCTGGGCTCATTTCCAGAAATCGCCAGAGTACCCTCGAGAATATCTATGACAGGTTTGAAATTTCTAACTTTGAATGCCTGGATTTCTCAGACTTTTGATCCTTTTTAAGTTCAGATACTCTTCAGCTCGTTAGGGAATGGTCTTTGACTGTGCCTGCCTGCCATTAGTTATTATGATTACACAATGTAGCTGATACCAGAGTAGCAGGCAGTGATGGTCCAGCAGTTCTGTCAGTCACTGGGGAGGAGTCTACTGGGTGAAGGAAAAAAGATTGTGATAGGTAAAGGAAGTCAAGGGGAAAGAGGCACAAATCTCTGTTAGCCATGTGACACGCAATGTGATCAAGACAGGTTATAAAGGCGAGGGAGAAAAACTCAGCACTTCCCTTTTTACCCAATGAACCTATTGATAATTGTCAACTATAGAATTCTCTTTGTAAACATGGTGTATTGTTAATTCCAGGTTAAAGAATGCAGGCGGCCAGTTACAGACGGGGAAGATCACAGGTTTCTGGGAACTTCATGGGAAGTATGAGATCATTGTGAACTGTTCAGGTATTGGAGCCAGGGCCCTTACTGGGGACGTGAACGTTTATCCTGTAAGGGGCCAGATTCATAAAGTTCACGCCCCTTGGCTCAAACACTTTGTCCGTGTAGGCGACGGCACCTCTTACATTTACCCAGGAATCTCCAGCGTTACTTTGGGTGGAACAAGGCAGAAAGATGATTGGCGGATGTCAGTCGACCCATCGGACAGCGAGGCCATTTTCAAGGCGTGCTGTGCTTTAGAACCAAGTCTCCAGCGCGCTGGTAAATTATTCGAAGGAGTCGGTCTGAGGCCTGTCAGAGCCGTGCTGAGGCTGGAGAAGGAGAAGCTGGAACGTGAGGGGAGTCACGTGTACTTGGTGCACAATTACGGCCATGGGGGAACTGGGGTTACCTTTCACTGGGGAACCGCGAAGGAAGCTGCCCAACTGGTTCAGGAGTGTGTAACAGAAATAAGATGTCGACCTGTCCGTCTTAAACCTAAACTGTGAACAGGACGTCAGCAAATGATCTCATTGTTATGACAACTTTGGATTCAAACAAAACAACATACAGACAGAGGTAATTCTACAAACATCAATAAAGAGCTTTTATTGGTGATCCAGACAGTAAATCATAATCGTAAGAATAATAATAAGAGGGCACAATTTGGAAATCATATATCATTGGAAAAATATCCTGAGGATTTCATTATTCCTATGTCTACAGTAATTAGGTGGTGTGGCTGTTTTGAATAATGGGGTGTAAATGAACAAATCATCAGATAATTGTGTCTTTCTTTGTGAGCAGAACCTATGTGTTTCTAATTTGTATCTTCTGCCTTAACACATCATTGTTTTAATGTCTTTGTGCACAGTGAGGTGGACAATTAAGAAAAATGTTAAAAATTTTCAATAAAATGCTCAGTTATTAACCAATAAAATGAAAATGATGAATTTATTACAAGCACCATCGCCCCCAGCTGCAAGGTTTGATCAAATCTGTCAGTCTTAGGTAAAGTTGCTTGGGTTGTGCTGTAGCAGTTAAGTCACCAATAGTCCCAGAGGACGACTCCCCCATTACAGAGAGACAGCTGCTGCTGGTTTAACCTGAGGGTTCCCACACCTCCATTGAAGGGCAATATTGTGAAGGTAAGGCTTTTTTGGTGACCCTGGCTGGTACAGGAACTGAGCTCACATGGTTCAGCATTACCAATCAGCTGGACAGCCACCTGAACTAACCGATCCCCACTGTGCCAGGGAGAACCACAGAGGTGACAATGCAGCATTGACTCAGGGTAGGTGTGGGCAACTTAAATGATTAAACCATGAAGCTTCCTGTGCACCATGTGACATGGTGAGGCAACGTCTGTGGTGATGAGGCCTACCTCTACCTATCCTTAAAACCCTGAAGGCTGTTGTTGATGTGATCCTGTGTCTGCACAATGCTCCTGGCACTCAGTGTAAAGCCCATTGACCCATTCAGACCTCCTGCCTCTGTTCCTTAAAGGACAGTCTGTTCAGACTGTGTATCATCTATCCACCCATATTATAGCAGTGATATTGATGTATTGATGTTCATAATAATGTTTATTTCATGAATTTCAGTTTGTATATGCTCACAGACTTCTTCATACAGTATCCCATCTGCTGCCTGTGGTTCACCATAACTACAGTCAAGCTGTACCTGTATGGAATGTCCCGCTGGTCATTCTTCTCCATGTGTTGAATCCAGAGGTTGCAGGGACACTGTTACACAATGTTATCAGAGGGCTGTCAACTCTACACTAGGGCACTGTGGGTGCTCTCCTGTTTAGCATATTCAAGGTTGAAGTAGAGTTCTGGTCCTTCAGGGAAGCAAGGAAAATAGGGAAGTGGTGGGAAAGTGGAGATGACGGAAAGGCAGAGCAGGAGCAACAGGCCCTCATGGTCTACAACTGTTCCTATTTGTTTTGCTCTTGCCTTCTTCTGTTTTTTGGAAACAGGTAAGAAAGCCTGTCCAAAGCTCCCCAGATTAGATATATTCTTGCTACATTTTATGTAACTCCACCCTGCAGTTTCTCCACAGACTAGTTGGTGCAGAGATTGTGGCACAAGATGGTACCTGCCCACTTCAGACATTGTTCGCTCAAAGAATCCTTCATAAGGATTTTGGGTAATCCAAGATGGAGGATGGGAAAAAATTTGTGACTGTAAGAGGTGCTCCTTTTTTGGAGATATTTTCAATGTTGGAGCTGACTTCCTCGAATTCTAGGAGAAGTAATTACTGTTTTATAAGCTGTTGCATTTTTTGGAACTTCAGGGAAAAAAAATCAAAACAATGGCACTTGGAGTGCAGGTTCATTGTTCCTTGAAAGTGGAGTCGCAGGTATATAGGATAATGAAGAAGACATTTGGTATGCTTGCCTTTATTGGTCAGAGCATTGAGTATAGAAGTTGGGAGGTCATTTTGTGGCTGTACAGGACATTGGTTAAGCCACTTATGGAATACTGCGTTCAATTCTGTTCTCCTTTCTATCGGAAAGATGTTGTGAAACTTGAAAGGGTTCAGAAAAGATTTACAAGGAAGTTGCCAGGGTTGGAGGATTTGAGCTGCACTCCAAAGTCTTTTTGTTCAGCAACAGTCCCCAGGATCTTACCATTAAGTGTATAAGTCCTGCCCTGATTTGCCTTTCCAAAATTAAGCTCCATCTGCCACTCCTCAGTCCTTTGGCCCATCTGATCAAGATGCCATTGTAATCTGAGGTAACCTCTTTGTTGTACCTTACTCCTCTGATTTTGGTGTCATCTGCAAACATACTAACGATAACTCCTATGTTCACATCCAAATCATTTCTATAAATGACCAAAAGCAGTTCTGAAAAGCAACCCTCCACCGTCACTTTCTGTCTTCCAAGTTTGAGCCAGTTCTCCCTGTATTCCTTGCTAGTCAGTCTACCATGAGGAACCTTGTCGAACGCCTTAACTGAAGGCCATATAGATCACACCCACCGATCTGCCTTCATCAATTGTCTTCCTTAATTCTTTAAAAAAACTCAATTTGGTTAGTCAGACATGACCTCCCATGCACAAAGACTTTCTAAAAAATCTTTACTGACCATCTCACTGGTGAGATGTTGCCAGTGGACTCGACAACCAAACACGTGGGACTTTCAAAGCTTTCCAGTGGCAAATCCATTGGTGTAGTATCAGTTCACTGCCAGCTGGTGGCACACTCATGCCTCCTAAATGGCATAAAGCATTAGCCATCCATCCAAGACACATAGGCAGGAGGATCACTAATAGATGGTTTAGGGGGACTGATATTGATGTGTTTTCAATAGTGCTGTTGCTAAAGCAACCAAGTGACCAGAAACATTGAAATTCCGTTTGGCATTCTAATTATGGATCTCAATGAAGTTCCTGTGTCAAGCCCTTTAATAAAACAAACGATCTGCACAGGAGTTCTCCATGGATCTGATATCCATTGAACTAAATGTAACGCACTGAGAAATTTGGCCCTTTTGACTGTGCTGAGTGGTTATAGAAAGATATTTCATCAGCTAACCTTGTCTCCTTCAGGGTGAAAGTTGGGGGTTGGACAAGAGGAAGAGGGGATCTCCCTTACAACCCATTGATCAAGTCGGGTTGAAAACGTTCACATTTAAAGTTTCTACACCTATTATTTGGTAAGAGGTTAGCAAAGAAAAACAGCTATTTATAAAATAAAATTTCGCTAATCATATCCTGCAAAAGGAGCAACAGACAAAAGAAAAGCAAGTGTTTGTGCTGCACAATAAACAGAAACATGAAAAATATCCGTCTGCGGAAGGCTGCTCCTCATTATTGTATTATCTGGAAATGAGAGCATCATTACACAAATGTGATGGATGGCTCACACATACTTAATGAGAAAGGGCAGTACTGAACTGAAAAAGAAATCAGCTGAAGGCAGAATGCATTATTAATTTTGGTTCCAGTGCTGACTTACCCTGTGAAGCAATTGTACATGTGGAATCAAGCTCTGGAGGACTCAAAGTGTGAATTCTGAACTCCAGAGCAAATAATGACCAAGGGCTCCTGAGTGAGGGCTGGAAAAAAGATCAGAGCACGTTTCATCCAACACGTCTGCTGCATAACAGTGTGTCTCTTCTGCTCACCACCCGGTCTCCCAATTTCTAATAAAGAGACGTTCCTCCAACCCACTGTATATTTGAATACACAATGTCACATCTCTCCGACAGCAATGATTATGTGAATGTATGGACCTCATTTGGCCAGCCCTGTGGGGGCTTGGAGGCAGGAGCATGTAAAACGGTGGGAGCTCACGGAGCAGGATTATGACTGAGTCCATTAGGCAGCCGATTAAGCCTGCTTTTTCACAGGTTTTCAGTAATTTTCCAGTGGGCAGGAGGATCCCACAGAGATTCAGCAGCTCAGCAATTCAGAGGCAGGTGTAGTGTGGCTGTAACCAGCAGCCACTGACTGAGGCACAGCTCAGGGGGGTGATGGCTGGGACCGTCAGAGGGATTGCTGAGTGTAAAGCTCATACGTCAGGTGTCCAGGTTCCTGGCTTCACTGTGAATGCCGCAAAGGGAGATGGGAGACCTGCAGTCTGAGTTTGATTAGATTGCTTACAGTGTGGAATCAGGCCCTTCGGCCCAACAAGTCCACACACCAACCCGCCGAAGCGTAACCCACCCAGACCCATTCCCCTATATTTGCCCCTTCACCTAACACTACGGGCAATTTAGCGTGGCCAATTCACCTAACCTGCACATTTTTCGATTATGGGAGGAAACCAGAGCACCCGGAGGAAACCCACGCAGACACAGGGAGAACGTGCAAACACCACACAGAGAGTCGCCTGAGGCGGGAATCAAACCCGGGTCTCTGGCGCTGTGAGGCAGCAGTGCTACCCCTGTGTCACCGTGGAAGTGAGAGAGAGAGACATTTAGAGATGTGATTGGCACACAGGCATTAAAGACAGTTGAATGTTCAAAGACAATGGCACCCAGTGCCAACAGAGCACAGAAGCCAAGTTTCATGGAGAGGTCAGAATGCCAGAGCATGGTCCCTGTCTCTGTGGGTAGGGGTTGAGTTGGCAGTGAAGGTGACTGTGCCACACAGTGTTTCCCTGGCAAGGCTATTTCAGGGATCTGCTGGGGACATGTCTGGGAGCTTTCAGACAGCTCTCTGTCCTATCCTTGATTGAGAGAGGAGGGAAATGCATCATTTGTTGCACCAATCAGGTTACTCCCGCTGAGAGTGCAATTGGGTTCAGTGTCCAGGCAAGGACTCACACAGACAAACACACAGAGACAGAGACACACACGCGGACAGAAACACAAACACAGACAGACATACAGACAGACACGCACACAGATAGACATACAGAGACAGAGACACAGGCGGACAGACACACATACAGACATACAGACAGACACACACACAGATATACACACAGATAGAGACACACATAGGGACAGACACACACAGACAGACAGACACACAGACAGACATACAGACACACACAGACATACAGACAGACACACACACACAGATAGACACACAGAGACAGAGACACACACATGGACAGACACACACACACAGATAGACATACAGAGACAGAGACACAGGTGGACAGACACACACAGACATACTGACAGACAGACACACACAGACACACATACACATAGACATACAGAGACACAGGCGGACAGACACACACACATACAGACAGATAGACACAACAGAGACAGAGACACACATAGACAGATACACAGAGACAGAGACACACACACACCGGACAGACAAATAGACATACAGTCCTAGACACATACACATACAGACACACACAGACACTGCCATCAAAGCTCCCTTGAAGCACTCTGCTTTTTTTGTGAACAGAAATGCTCAAATTATCTGCCACTCCCACAGTGCTCCTCTGGGTATGTGCAAGGTTCCTGGAAAACTCTGAGGTGGAAAAGTCCAGAGATACTCCCAGAATCTCAATTGTTGGCACATCATTGTAATCTCAATTAATTATTAAACCACAGTCAGTGCATCAGCCATTGTGATAAGTGAAAACGGAGGCACCCACAATGCCTTTGATATTAACCAGAGGGTGATAGGGAAAAGTCCAGTGGGAGTCTGTAGTGTCTAATGAACTTGGCAACCGGGAAAAGGGTATTTCAGCAGGTTAAATAAAACCTGCAGATTTCTGCAAATGACAACAACCCACAGTGTCTGGGAAACATCTGTCCTTGACATTCACGTGATAGCTATACAGAGGATATTATTGGCTCGTGACTTTTGGAATGCTAATTTGACGCCTGCTGTCCTTTAGTGGAGATCTTGCGATGGCCCAATTTGGCAAAATAATGATTTAAACAACAGGAAATGCTCAGCAGGTCAGGTGGCATCAGTGGAGAGAGAAAACCAGTTACGGAGTGATAGTGTCATCGAGCATTCGGTCCAACTGTTCTGACAGGTTTCCCCAACTGAACTAGTCCCATTTACCTGCATTTGGTTTATATTCCTTTAAACCTTTCCTATTCATGTATCTGTATAAATATCTTTTGAACGTTGCAATTGTACTTGCCGCCGCCACCACTTCCTCTGGCAGCTCATTCCATATGCGCTTCACCCTCTGTGTGAAAAGGTTACCCCTCATGGTCCCTTTTAAATCTTGCTCTTCTCACCTTAAACCTATATCCTCTAGTTCTGGACTCACCCACCCTGAGACAAAGACCTTGGATATTCACCCTATCCATGCCCCTCATGATCTTATAAACTTTGGGAAAAGGTCACCCCTCAGCCCCCTACGCTCCAGGGAAAATGTTCCCAGCCTATCCAGCCTCTCCTTATAACTCAAACCTTCCAATCTCATAAATCCACTCTGCATCCTTTCCAGTTGAACAACATCCTTTCCCTAGCAGAGCAATCCCCGAATTTCATGCTGTGGCCTTACCATTGTCTTGTACAGCCATAACATGATGCTGCTGCTCCTGCACTCAATGCTTGGAACAGTCAACAGTTCAGATCTGTGGCTTTGTGGTAGAAGTGAGGAGAAACAGAAATGTAACAGGTTTTGAGCAAGTGAAAGGGAGAACTGGACAGGAAAGTCAAAAGGGAACATGGCAAGGCGGAAGGCAGGACAGGTTAAATAGCAAAAGATTTTGTTGTGCAAAAGTCGAAGGGAACGGTAAAAATGTTAAACTGGAAAGGAAGTAATTTGGGATCAGGAGCTTGTCCTAAATTAGAACTTTCTCCCATGCACCATCCCACTGCCTGGGTTAGAGATTAAAATCATGATTTTGAAAACTTCTCTTAGATCTCCTCTCAACTTTCTTCTCTTAAGGAGGACAGTCCCAATTTCTTTAATCTATCCTTGTAACTGAAGTTCCTCATCCTGAACCATTCCTGTAGATTGTTTCTGTCTTCGATGCATTCACACCCTTCCTCGGTCTCTGCTAACAAAGCCCAGGACACTGTGTGCTTTATTCACTGCTGTCTCCACCTGTCCTGCCACCTTCAGTGATCTGTGCACAGAAACACCGAGGTCCCTCTGCTCCTGCACCCCATGCAGAATGATAGCTTCCATTTTATATTGTCTTTCAGTGTTCTTCCGAACAAAGTGCACCACCTGATACATCTCTGCATCGGAGCTCCCTGGTCAGGACCACCCGCTGCACCAACTTGTCAATCAATACCACAGTTCCACACTGTCCTCTTCACAGGTCACAAGTTTTCTAAGTGAATTCTTAAAAAATAATCCAGCATGTGGCACTGACCTTTTTTCTGTTGAACTTTATTCTTTCCTGGAATGTGGGCATTGGCAACAAGGCCAGAAGCTGTTGCCCATCCCTAAGTGCCCTTAGATTTCATGGCTCGCTGGGCCATTTCAGAGGGCAGTTAAGAGTCAACCATGTGCCTGGAGTCACAAATGGGCCAGAGTGGGTGAGGATGACGGATTTCCTCCCCTAAAGGATCTGAGTGAACTTCAAGGTACCTTCCCTTTGCAGTCCCCTCGTTGTTTTCTTGAGATCCACTGGAATATTGTGTGCAATCCTGGTCTCCTTCCTATCTAGAAAGGGTTCAGAAAAGATTTACAAGGATGTTGCCAGGGTTGGAGGATTTGAGCTATAGGGAGAGGCTGAACAGGCTGGGGCTGTTTTTCCCTGGAGCGTCGGAGACTGAGGGGTGACCGTATAGAAGTTTATAAAATCATGAGGGGAATGGATAGGATAAATAGACAAAGTCTTTTCCCTGGGGTGGGGGAGTCCAGAACTAGAGGGCATAGGTTTAGGGTGAGAGGGGAAAGATATAAAAGAGACCTAAGGGGCAACGTTTTCACGCAGAGGGTGGTATGTGTATGGAATGAGCTGCCAGAGGATGTGGTGGAGGCTGGTACAATTACAACATTTAAGAGGCATTTGGATGGGTATATGAATAGGAAGGGTTTGGAGGATATAAGCCAGGTGCTGGCAGGTGGGACTAGATTGGCTTGGGAGATATCTGGTCGGCATGGACAGGTTGGACCGAAGGGTCAGTTTCCATGCTGTACATCTCTTTTACTCTATGATTCTATATCAGTTTCAGTCACATCAACCACTCCCTATGGCTGATTCCAAAGGTTGGACAAAGGCATCACAGGTAGCCCAGGCCTGTTGTCCAGCAACTGCAGCTATGAGGAGAAATTGGTCAAACTTGGTTTGTTTTCACTTGAACATCAAAGGCTTGGGGGGGGGGGTGACCTGATAGAAGTTTACAAAATCATGAGGGGCATGGATAGTCGGAGCCTTTTACCTCAGGGTAGACACGTCAAGTACAAGGGCCATGATTTAAAGTGAAAGGGGGCATGATTAAAGGAGATTTGAGAGGCATGCCTCCCACAGCATGTGGTAAGTACCTGGAATACACTGCCAGACAAGGTGATGGAGGTGGATACACTGGCCGCCTGTAAGAGGCACCTTGACAGATACATGAATAAACAGAGCTTCACCTGCCTCTCCTCCGGTGGGCCCGATGTGGTCTTCTCTACATCATGGGACCAAATGTAAACTAAGGAAACATTTCACCAAACATCTCAGCTTGGCCTGTAAGGGCAACTTGACCTCCCGGTCACTGCCCATTTCAATTCCCCTTCCGAATCCCTTTCCGACATGTCCATCTTCAGCCTCTTCCATTGCTGCAGTGAATCAGACTACAAATTAGAGGAGCAACACCTCATCTTCTGCCTGGGCACCCTAAAGCCCAGAGGACTCAAATTTGAGTTCTCCAATTTCAAATAACCTTCCCACCCAGCCCCAGCCTCCCTTTCCAGCCCCGCTTCCTCCCTTCCATCCCTCTGACCAACCCCTCCTTCCAGCTACCAACCAGATTCATCCTTCCCATCGACCAACCAGGCCGTACTCACCTCCTGTGTTCTCCTATTACTACCTCACCATTCTGCCCACCTAAACCCTCCTCCCACCACCCCAAACCTTTTATCTGCAGCTCCCACTAACTTCAGCTCCAGTCCTGAAGAAGGGTTCTACCCAAAGTGTTGACTTCTCCACCTCCTGATGCTGCCAGGCTTGTCGTGTTCTTCCAGCCACCTGCCTGTCTACTTTTGATTCTAGCATCTGCAGTTTTTTTGTCTCTAATTAAGACACATGAATTGGCAGGGAATAGGGGATATGGACCGTGGAGAGGTGGAAGATTTTCGTTTAGAAAGGCATCATGTGTTGGCGCTGTATTGATGGGCTGAAGGGCCTGTTCCTGTGCTGCAATGTCCTTTAATGAATGAGCAGAAAATTAGGTGGATCAGAAACATCTGAACCACCCAGTCACAGAATAAGTCTGGCAATTCACAACACAAAACTCCCCTGCCCTGTGCACATCAAATCCAATAGGATGCAGCAGAGACAAAGTAGAACATCAGCAAATTCTTACTGGCAGTGTAAGTGAGGTAATGCTGACATACAGACAGATGGGATTTTGCTGCCAAATTCCTCTTCAGCACAGGAAACAGAAGAATAAAATTGAGCATAAGCCTTTTCTGCATAAAGAGCACAAATTATTTATTGCATAAATTGAATCTATAACATATTTGAATGATTCTCTTCCCTGAAAGACTACTAATATTTCAGGGATGCACAAACGGATGGCAATGTGATTAGTAAGGGCTTTCTCACACATCATCCTGGTTGCTCTATCCAGGTAAGTGCTTTGCTTTGAACACCTTCAGCTGATATTTCTTCCTGCTAAATGGAATCTTCCTGAACCAAGATGTTCTCTTTCTGCCTCCGATGCTTCATCAATTATAAACCACATCAGGATGTGTTACTCATTCTGTCAATGGATGCAAATTGGATTCAAGGGGCTTCCCTCTGGTATTACATTTAGAGAAAATAGCACCAAAACATCTCTTTGAATGATTCAAATAAATTGACTGGAAAACAGGGGTAATGATCTGCAAGTCTGAATTTTTTGCAGTTGTAAATGTTTAGCCAAATATTGTTGTGTGTCTGTTTCATGTGCTTGGTCTACTTGCTGCTGTTAAAGGTGTCTGGATATTTCTGCTGTAAAAAGATGGAACGACTGAAATAGGAAATGTATTGTTCATGTTTTTTTTTCCAAGATTTTACGGATTCTATCATGTTCCCAGTGGATTGGAAGCTATCAAATACATCACCACTACTCAGGAAAGGAGGTGAAAGCAAAATCAAAGAACAACAGGCCCTGTTACCATGACATCAGTCATTGGGAAAATGCTGGAAGCTAATTTTGGTGAAGTCTTAGTGACACACTTAGAAAATCACAGTATCATCAGACAAACTCAGCATGGGATACGAAAGGGAAATTGAGTTTGACAGATTTATTCCACCATTTCGAAGATATAAATAACCTTCCTGCTTCCCGCTTTCTTGCTGCTGCATGGACATACAAGGTGGCTTCTGGGAACGGAAGGCCTGCATTGACACACTGATCAATGTGTGCGGAGTTTCCCAGCGGCTGCACAGCCACACAGCTTCACAGGAATATCAGATGTAACAAGTAAAGTAAATAAAGGATACCTGTAGATGTAGTGTATTTCCATAAGGCATTTGATAAGATGAGGTGAGAGTGACTGCCTGTGGCATCACGGCAGCAGTTGACTGGTTATTATGGAGCCCGAGCAAAACTGGATCATCGGGAATCAGGGAGACTCTCCACTGGTTGGAGTCACACCTGGCAGATTGGAAGATGGTTGTGGGGGTTGATGGTCAGTCATTGCTGTTCCAGGATGCCTCTGCAGGAGTTCCTCAAGATAGTGTCCTCAGACCAGCCACCTTCAGCTGCTTCATCAACGACCTGGTGCTGGGTGCTCCGGTCTCCTCCCACAGTCCAAAGAAATTGTAAGGGATAGGATTTATGAACATCTGGATAGGAATAATGTGATCAAGGATAGTCAGCATGGTTTTGTGAAGGGCAGGTTGTGCCTCACAAACCTTATTGAATTCTTTGAGAAGGTGACTAAGGAGATGGACGAGGGTAAAGCGGTAGATGTGGTGTATATGGATTTTAGTAGGGCATTTGATAAGGTTCCCCATGGTAGGCTACTGCAAAAAATATGGAGGTATGGCATTGAGGGTGAGTTGGAGGTTTGGATTGGGAATTGGCTGGCTGGAAGAAGACAGAGGGTAGTTGATGGTAAAGGTTCATCTTGGAGTGCAGTTACTAGCGGTGTTCCGCAAGGATCTGTTTTGGGACCATTGCTGTTTGTCATTTTTATAAATGACCTGGAGGAGGGGCTAGAAGGTTGGGTGAGCAGGTTTGCAGATGATACAAAAGTCGGTGGAGTTGTTGACAGTGAGGAAGGATGTGTCAGGTTACAGCGGGATATAGAGAAGCTGCAGAGCTGGGCAGAAAGGTGGCAAATGGAGTTCAAAGTAGCTAAGTGTGAGGTGATTCACTTTGTTAAGAGTAACAAAAAGACGGGGTACTGGGCTAATGGTCGGATACTTGGTAGTGTGGATGAGCAGAGGGATCTTGGTGTCCATGTACACAGATCTCTGAAAGTTGCCACCCAGGTAAATAGTGCGGTGAAGAAGGCATATAGTGTACTGGCTTTTATTGGTAGAGGAATTGAGTTCCGGAGCCCTGAGGTCATGTTGCAGTTGTATAAGACTCTGGGTGCGGCCGCATCTGGAGTATTGTGTGCAGTTTTGGTCGCCATACTATAGGAAGGATGTGGAGGCACTGGAACAGGTGCAGAGGAGGTTTACCAGGATGTTGCCTGGTATGGTAGGAAGATCGTATGAGGAAAGGCTGAGGCACTTGGGGCTGTTTTCATTGGAGAAAAGAAGGTTTAGGGGTGACTTGATAGAGGTGTACAAGATGATTAGGGGTTTAGATAGGGTTGACCGTGAGAACCTTTTTCCACGTATGGAGTCAGCTATTACGAGGGGGCATAGCTTTAAATTAAGGGGTGGTAGGTATAGGACAGATGTTAGGGGTAGATTCTTTACTCAGCGAGTCGTAAGTTCATGGAATGCCCTACCAGTAGCAGTGGTGGACTCTCCCTCTTTATTGGCATTTAGACGGGCATTGGATAGGCATATGGAGGATAGTGGGCTAGTGTAGGTTAGGTGGGCTTGGATCAGCGCAACATCGAGGGCCAAAGGGCCTGTACTGTGCTATATTCTTCTATGTTCTATGTAAATGCAGGTTAGGTGATTGGCCATGCTAAGTTGCCCATAATGTCCATGGATGTGTAGGTTAGCAGGATTCGCCGTGGTAATTGCAGGGATACAGGGACTGAGTGGGATTTGGAGTGTTGGTGTGGATGTGATGGGCTGTATAGCCTCCTTCCTCCCTGTCTGGATTCGCTGATACTACAAAAGCAGGTAACAGGCTAGGAATGCTGCAGGCAGTGAATCTATCATCTACAAGTCAGGAGTATGCTGGAATACTCCCCTTGTGCCTGGATGTGTGCAGCTCCAACAACACTCGCAGAAGTGGTATTATTTGTTGATGCTGTGTTGACATGTTCTCCATTCAGCCCATATCAGCCTCCAGCAGAATCTGGACAGTATCCAGACCTGGGCTGTTAGGTGGTGAGGCTGTATCTGTGTCACCTAAACAAAAGGAAGCCGCTCATTATTCTTAATTACAAACAGCAATGAGTACTCCCCATCAATATTCCAGCTCTCATCACTGACCAGTAGTTGAACTTGACATACTACCTCAACACTATGGCTGTCTAAACAGAGGAAAGTCCGGATACTTTGTGAAAGCTGACTCCACTTCTGACCCCGAAGCCATCAATATGGTAGTCAGGGAAGTGATGGAATAAAGGTCATACCACCATAATCCTAGTGGACCACAGGGCTACCCTCTCATCACAGAAAGGCAATTGGCCATAGTTTAACTTGAGGGGAGGGGAGAGGGTCCTGCATTGTAACCTCCGTCAGTACGAGAATTGAACCCACAATATCAGCATTACTCTGCATCAGAGACCAACTGAGCTAACTGACCCTCACGTACTTAATGCTCAACTGAACTTGTGCAATTGCAACAAACATTTAGCTGCTCAACACTATCCAGAACAGAACAATATGCTTAACCAATGCACTGGCACTGTACCTAATATCCACCTTCACCAGCTCAGTGTGTACCAGCTCAGGATGCCATGCAGCAATTCACCAAGGTCATAATGAGACCAATTCCATCCCTTGCAAACGTTACCACTGAGAAGGACATGGCAACATTATCACAGCCAAGGTCCTCTCTACATCACAAAGCGTTCAGATTTGTACGCGTCATTCCTCCCTTGTTGCTGGCTCAGTTTCCCTGAATTTCCCAGATGGTAGGAGTGTTTTCACTACACAGAATACAGGCATCAGGTCACCAGCCTTTCCAAGCATCTGAGAAAGGGGGATTAAATATGGCTTTGTCAGCATCACTTATGCCCTAAGGCTGCATGGTTTATTTTTGTAAATAAAACACAAGTTAACATACATGAGATTCTGTCTGGCAAGTCAAATGTAGAAAGAAAAATCATAAGCTCTGCAAATATGTCAAACTGGCTTTAAGAGAATGAATTTCCTCAACAAACAGTTTGCTAACTTGCTGGTGTCAGTTTCGATCAAGAGCTGAGCTGTAGAGGAGAGAGCAGCAGGATGTTATGGGAAGATTTGGCATCAACTGGAATAGATTTGTAAAGTGCAATGAGGTGATTTAAAAATTGAAATTCTTCACTGGTTGTATCCTTTCAATCTCAAGAGTCCTATCTTTCAAATTCAGGAGGATTCATGCATCACTATCCCTGAGTGCTTCATCAGGGAATAAGGCCAATCATCTCTGGATGACTAAGTATTAAATCAAACAAGTTGTGCTCTTTAGTAACTCTCCCTCATGTATTGAATAAAGAAGCAATCATTTAGTCTACTACTGTCTAACTCATGCTTGTCTCACTTGCTGCTTACATCAGATCATTAACTGCATGAACAGTTCAAATCCCCCCAGTAACTACAGTGTATTGCTTCTCAACATTTTCTGTATTTTTTCACCTGTTATCTTTTATTTATTCATTCACAGCATGTGGGTGTCACTGACTGAGCTGGCACTTATTGCCCAACCTGACCTGAATTTTCCCAGAGCATAGTTAAGGGTCAGCTACAGTTACCATAGGTCTGGAGTCACATGTAAGCCAGACCAAGTAAAGGCAGCAGATTTCCCTTCTCCGGAGGGACATTCATGAAACTGTGGGTTTTTACAGCAATTGACGATGGTTATGTGGTCAGAAAGTGTGGCGTTGGAACAGCAGATCGTGAGGTGGAGGGGGGGAAATCAATTTGGAAACTAGTGAAGTTGATGGTGATACCTCGTCCCAGATCTGACCCTCAAATGTGGCACCGTCCCCATGACCTGTCCCACCTGTCCATCTTCCTTCCCACCTATCCACTCCACCCTCCCCATCAACCCTATCACCATCAGCCTCACTTCCATCCACCTATCACCTTCAGTTACCTTCCCCCAGCCCCACCCTCACCCCCACCCTCCTATTTATCTCTCAGCTCCCTTTCCTTCCCACATTCCTGATGAAGGGCTTATGTCCGAAACGTTGACTCTCCTGCTCCTTGAAAGCTGCCTGACCTGCTGTGCTTTTCCAACACCACATTTTTCGACTCTGACCCTCCAGCATCTGCAGTCCTCACTTTCACCAAGTGGTGATATTGTCACCATTCGGCTAGACTTGAACTGAGTTAATTTTTCACCATTCGCCATGGTGGGATTCAAACCCATCTCCCCACAGCATTAGAACATTAATGTCCAGTGAAGTTACCACCATGCCATTGTCTCCCCAAGGAGCAACTATTGGACTAATTCATTACTACAGCTAAAGCCTAATCACTCCCTGCGTTGTCATTTAAGAGAGGCTCCTTTACTTCAGTGGCTGTCGAGATACACGGTGGTCATTTTCCTAATGGGTAACTGGTTGACATTGTCCTTCATGGGATCAGCTTTGGGAACGAGGTGGACTCCGGAATGGTAGGCCAGATTGCAACATAGTTCACCCTCCGTGGGAACTCTGGTAATCCCTGGGAACTGTTTCGAATTGACTAGTCAGCCTGATTTAGAATTACAGTCATTATTATCGGGGGGATAAAACTAACACTGAGAGGGGCAGGGGGTGGGGACATAAACCTGCTTCAAAGAATGGGATTGGCTAGTGGGCCGAGCTGTGGCTGGGCAGCTCTGGTTGGTTTGTGATTACTGTACCTCTGAGCACACTGGCTGGGGAGGGGGCTGGGGGGCGGGGGGCAAAAGGAACACAAAACCAAATCAGAAGTAGGCCAATCGGCCCATCAAGTCCGCCCCCAATCAACATGAAGATTAAAGTCATTCATGAATAATATACTGCCTTTTTACATGACCCTATCATCTCCTGATTTATTCTCTTTCCTACAGACCAACTGCTGTTAGGGGTCCTATAGACTACTCACGTGGGTGTCTCCTTTGTGTTGGAGAAGGTGAGGATTGCAGATCAGAGTCGAGAGTGTGGTGCTGGAAAAGCTGAAGGGCTCTTGCCCGAAATGTCGATTTTCCTGCTCCTCGGATGCTGCCTCAGCTGCTGTGCTTTTCCAGCACCACACTCTCAACTCTGTCACTTTTGTGTTGTTATTTCGGACCTCCACCATCTGGACTGTACGTTCAAGATCATTTCTTGCTATAATACTTATTCCATCGCTAATCAATAATGCTGCCTCACCACCCTTCTCTTCCTGCCTGTCCTTTTGAAAACGGCATATATCCCCTGAATATTTTGTTCCCAGCTCTGAAACACTTGTTATGAAATCTCCGGAATGGTTAGAAAATCTTACCCCTTAACCACTCTCTGTGCCATTAATTCATCAATTTTATTCCAAATGCAATATGTAAAGAGCTGTTAATTTGGCCTTCTAACCGTTATTTCCCATTTTCCTCCTTATTCCTTGCTAACTTTTTTGTTGTGTTTGTGTACTCCATCCCTTCCTATGGCTGCAAATTAACTTCAGTGGAAATTTGAACCGTACCCCAAAGACCAACTTCAAATGCATTTTTTTGGGTGCAATTTCCCTCAAAGTAGAAACTCTACTCCAGTGTCATAATAACTTAGCCCGGACTGTGCTGGGTCTAAGAGATGCAAGGCAGGGCACAGTGAATACTTTACTGACTAAGGACTGTCTTCCAACCATTTACTGAGCATCACCCACAACAGTGCTGTGAAGCCACATTACAATGCAAGCATTGTCGAGTAATTTTCAACACAACATAATTTTGTGGATGAAAGAATGTTGTTGTTCATTAACACTTGTGCCAAACGAGTTGCTTCCTTCTGTATAATTAATGAGACTTGGCTCCTACTCCGTGGTAACTGATGACAATTATTACAACTTGCTGCTGGGGGTGGGGGTGGGGGCACTGGTTTGCGGGTAATAATTGCAGTTTGTATGTGAAGCTGAAGAGAAGCCAACCAACTGTAAGAGAAAAATCCAGCCGTTCTCAATTCCCTGTGGGAAATTTGCAGCAATTACTCACGTAGCTTTCAGTTTTAATGAATAGGCAGTTGTTTGGTGTGGTTGTACATGTTTGTTGGTTCAGCAACAGAATTACAGGTTCATGAGATAGCAGCACTTCCTTAAACAAATCCAGAAATATCCACAGTTAAAAGAAATAATCAAACGTAACACAACACTGGTTTGTGTGCACTTCGGATGGAAGCATATTACTAACGTTGCTATCCAGCTGCTTTCTCACGCAGTAACATTATAATCGGAAATGTTAGTGCCAAATCTACATTTTACAGCAAGAGTAAGGCTGAGATACTGTAAGTAGCTCAGGGGAGGAATGAAAAGTGTGGGTAATCAATGGTGAGAAGGGATTTTATTGTTTGGGGAACAAATAAACGTTTCTGAGTGTGAACGTGATGCAAGGAGGATATACCATCTTCCCAGTATTAGATCATAGAGTCATAGAATCATACAACATGGAAACATACCCTTCGGTCCAACTAATCCATACTGATCGTGATCCCAAACTAAACCAGTCCCACCTGCCTGTTCCTGGCCCATATCCCTACAAACCATTCCTAATTACGAATTTATCCAAATGTCTTTTTAATATTGTAATTGTGCCCACATCCACCACTTTCTCAGAAAGTTCATTCAACACATGAGCCACTCTCCGTGTAAACAATTTTCCCCCATGTCTTTTTAAAATCTCACTCCTCTCAACTTAAACATGTACCACATGGTCATGAAAGCCCCTATCCTGGGGAAACAATAACTACAATTAACTCTATCCATGCTCCTCATTATTTTATAAACTCCATAAGGTCACCTCTCAACCTCCAATGCTCCAGTGAAAGAACTCCAAGCCTATGCAGCCTCTCCTTTTAACTCAAACCTCCACACCTGACAACATCATGTTAAATCTCTTCTGAACCCTCTCCACATTATAATATCCTTCCTATACCTAATGGATGTAACTGAGGGATATGGGCTGGGTGCTGGTAGGTGGAACTAGATTGGGTTGGAATATCTGGTCGGCATGGACAGGTTGGACCGAAGGATCTGTTTCTTTGTTGTACATCTCTATTACTCTATGACTCTATATTAAGACCATATGATATCAGAACCGATGAAGGCCATTTGGCCCATCAGATCTGCTCTGCCATTCAATGAAATCAGACCTGATTAGATAATCATCAATCCACTTTCTTCTACTTTATCCCCTTTATACATGTTTTCCCTGCCAATTAAAAACTTGTCTATCTTAGCCTTAAATATACTTTAATGACCCAACCTCTCCAGCTCTCTAGGGTAAAGGATTCACTACCTTCTGAGAAAAAAATGTTCCCCTCAACTCAGTCTTAAATGGACAAGTCTTTACACTGAGATATTGCTCTCTGCTCATTGTCTCTCCTACAAGGGGAAAATCCTCCCCCAGTCTATCCTGCAAAGTCCCTAAGAACCCAATACACTTCAATATGGTATCTCTCATTCAAGCCCAATCTACTCAACCTCATCGAATAAGAAAATCCTTCCATACCTTGAATCAGCATGGTGAACCTTCTCTGGATTGCTTCCATTACCAGTATTTCTTTTTTCAGATCAGAAGATCAATTATCACAGTATTCCAGATGTGGTCTGACCAGTGTCTTGCACATTTTTAGCAAAACCTCACTACTTTTATAACCTATTCCCTCTGAAGTAAAGGCAACAGTCCATTATTCACTGAACTTTATTTTGTGATTTCTGCACGAGGACCCCAAATCCCCTTGAGCTGCAGTTTTCTGAAGCCTCTCTCCAATTAAATAATATTCTACTCCCCAGCCCCTCTCCCAAAGTGCATAACCTCACGTTTTCACACGTTATTCTCCATCTGCCAGGGGTTTCTGCCAAGTCTCAATCTATCCATAACCCTCTGTAGACTCTTTGTGTCATCCTCACCATTTGTCTTCCATTTATTTTATTGTGTTGTCGGTAAACTTCGCAATAGTACATTCATTTCCATTATCCAGGTCATTAATATACAGTGTAAATAATTATAGCCCAACATTGACCCTTGTGGCACTCCACTAGCTACAAGTTGCCATTCTAAAAAAAACCATACAAACTCTAACTGTAAATAATTATAGTGTCATATAGCTGTACAACACGGAAACAGACTCTTTGGTCCAACCCACCTATGCCGACCAGATATCCTAGATTAATTGAGTCCCATTTGGCCCTTATCCCTCTAAACCTTTCCAATTCATATACCCATCCAGATGCCTGCGAAATGTTGTAATTGTACCAGCCTCCACCACTTCCTCTGTCAGCTCATTCCACACACACACCACCCTCTGTGTGAAAAAATGGCCCCTTAGGTCCCTTTTAAATCTTTCCCCTCTCACCCTAATCCTCTGCCCTCTAGTTCCGGACTCCCCCACTCTGGAGAAACTCCCTTGTCTATTTACTCTATCCATGTTCCTCGTGATTTTATAAACCTCTATAAGGTCATCCCTCAGTCTCTGAAACTCCAGAGAAAACAGCCCCCTCAGCCTCTCGCTATAGCTCAAACCCTCTAACCCTGGCAACATGCTTGTAAATCTTTTTTGAACTCTTTCAAATTTCACCACATCCTTCCTAGAGTAAGGAGACCAGAATTGCACACAATATTTCAACAATGGCCTAACCAATTTCCTGTACAGCCACAACATAATCTCCCAACTCCTAAACTCAATGCACTAACCAATAAAGGCAAGCAATCATGAACTGTCAGCAAATAACTCTACTATTAAAACTCTAATCCCTTACAAATACATAGACCGGGGAAAAATCATGGGTGTTAGGGACAGAGGGCAAGGCAGTTCAGTGATACCTGGTCACAAGGTGGCTAAGATGATTCATGTGTTGATCAGAGCACTATTTCTCAATCTTCCTTCTCCGGATGCTTTCACTGGTTTACAGGAGGCACAGGGTGACTGGCTCATACTTTTAGAAATCTCTGACTCCTTAATTAAAAGTATAGCTTACACCAACTGCTGAAAGACCAATAAACTGTTTTTCTTCAGGTTTAAAGTGACCTTTAGTGCAGAGAACAGAAAGCACACTAGAGCTAGTGGAGTTTCTCCCTGACCTCTTCACAGTCCCAAGCTGTTCAGCTACCTGGGAGCTAATCACATTGTCGTTGTCAGGCAGAAGGCCTTTGTCATTGGTAATTGGTTACTAATACACAGACCAATCAATTTTAGGGGAACCTCGATTATCCAAACGAGATGAGTGGGCATTATTTTGTTTGGATAATCGATTATTCAGGATTATTAAATGCCCTTCCTTTGGCGCTCGGAGTTTTAAAGTCTGCTCCCTGTTCAGGAGACTGCAGCAGCACACAGCACATGGGCCCCCGCCCCCAACACTGCCCCCAACTCGGTCCAAACCCGCCCCACCTCCCGCCCCCAATCTGGTCCAAACCTGCCTTCCTGCCCCCAACCCGGTTCAAACCTGTCCCCACGTCCCGCCCCCAACCCGGTCCAACCCCACCCCCAACCCCCAGCACAAAGCGCGCAATTCCCCCCCCCAAACACAGCCCCCCGCCATCCCCACGCCCCCACCATCCACTCCCAGCCCCTCTCCCAAGTATCCGGACTGCACACCAATAATAAAACGGCTGCTGCTGCAGCTGCCTCTGTGGGGTAAGTCTCCAAATAGCGCGTAGACACAGCCACAGCCACACACACAATCTTTTACTGCAAAGTTTTGACAGGTTCCACGTTTGCCCTGCACAGGACAATGTTGGAGAGATTACGTGGGGAAGGGGGGTTTAGGGTAAACCCCTCCAGGGAAGATGTGGGGAGAGAGAGAGAGGGCACGAGGTCAGCCATTTGGAGACAGTGCCTGTTTAATCATTGTAAACAAAAGACGCGATCACTGTTGGAAACACGTCTTTGATGTAACGTTTCTATCGGGAACTCAAGATCTCCTTCGGATAATCCGATTTTTGGAAAATTGGTATTCGGATAATCGAGATTCTCCTGTACTTGTTGTAGGCTGAATTTTTATGTGTACATACACTTTACTCCAGTGTGTTTGCACCTTCTCCTGCCACTGCTTGAACCAGCAGCTGTGTAAACAGTGCTTACAATGAGTGCCACGTTAGCTGCTTTCAAAAATGTGCAATAACCCTTCAATAATCTTTGATTCCTGAAACAGTTATATTCTCATTTTATACTGCAATCAAAAATACAAAATAAAAAGACATGGGCTTCACAGCAAGAATGTGGATATTATTTTGTGAATCAGACAGAACTTAGGCAAAAGCAAAAACACTTGTCATTGCAACTGAGGAATCGGGAGGGCACAGGGTGAGCTGGAGAAGGCAAAGGATGAGAGATGTATCTTGAACAAGGCAAAGAAATATGGAAGAGAATGTGGCTTCCACCAAGCTTACTCAGTACCTGAAGGAACAGAAATCCATGTCAATGTTTGGTGAAAGGAGGCTTGTGTGGAGTCTCTGATTGGCCAGCAGCCACTGGCAACAGGCCCTGAGGTTTGTGGGATAGCCCTTATCAAGCTGATTGGCTCATGATCTGACAAGCTGTCTCAGTGCCAGCCCTCAGAATTAGGAGAATCACAATCTCAGACTTTAAGGTTAACAATTAATAAATCACTGATTCTATTGTAATCCATTTATCACAGCTTTTCCCATTTACCTAATGCTTCGGTATCTCTTTAATCTCCAGTGTGTGTGCAGGCTGTTGATAGAGCAGGGCCTATTGGCAGTGAAGCAAGCTTCAGTCCTCAATGTCTGACAACATCAGGAGGAGACTCCCAGCATCACTTTCCCAGCCCCAATACCCAATGTGACATGTTTTCCTTTCACACCTTAAAAAAGATAGAACTGTAAAAGGTCATTTTTTAAAATAAATTTCTTATTTCTTTGTAGATGTCTGGGCCACCCCATTAATGCAGATCTAACCATAAGCGCAGTGCTGGCAAGGTTGCAGCAGGAATAAATATTTAACAAGGAAGCATGAGCAATACCTCCACTTCATCCCTAGAGGGCAGTGGTAGATTAATTTCTGTCAAACCCTATCAAAGCTGTTCAATTAATTTAATACCCTGAACATTTGATGATTCAAAACCGTAAAAGAATATTTCAAATTGGGATGGGTTTCATGTACATTTTTGATAATATTTTGACTGCTATCCCTCTGCCGAGGAATTCTGCAAGCTAATCAATGCAACCTGCTTTAGGGTTGACTGATTCCACAGAGAATGCTGCAGCTCCCACCTTTGAAAGGTAATAAAAGGTGCACTGCGTCAGTCAGAGTGATAAGATTCTGCTGGTGGCTACATCACCATCCACATACTTCCAGCCTCCTGCTTGCTGACCTGGATGCTGCTCACACAGGGCAGCAGATAAATCTCAAGGGCAAGTCAAACTGGGTACTTGCTACCAGCCCATCACTGGTAACCCTCAGAGCACCATTAGATTCACAGGCAAAAACTGTAACCACGCACTGACTGTCTTCAAAGGAGAAATATTACAAAATCACGGTATATTTCCATGAAAGGGAAAGGCAGGGCAAATAAATCCAGAAACAAAAATTGAAATTGCTGGAAAAACTCAGCAGGTCTGACAGCATCTGTGGAGAGAAATCAGAGCTAATGTTTCAGGTCCTTCTTCAAAAGGGTCTGAAGAGTGGTCACTGGACCTGAAGTGTTCTGGGTAATCCAAGATGGAGGACAGGAACAATTTCTGGCTGTAAGAGCTGCTCCTTTTTTTGAGGGATTTTAGGTGCTGGAGGTGATTTTCTGGAGCAGCAATTACTGTTTTATATGCTGTTGCATTGTTTTGGAACTTTGAAAAAAAAAGTCAAAACAACAGCAGTTTTAAAAGGGAGAAGAGCAGACAAAGGAAGCACATAGTGAGGTCAGTGCAGGAGAGAGAGAGAGAACGAGAACGAGAACGAGAACCTGCAGAGTTACTGCCTTTGCTGTTTTTGAATTCATGTGTTGCTGGACATCGGAGTGCGTCTGGGAAAACTAACAACTAATCTTGGAGGAACCGGTTTGGGCGAAGTTCACAACACAGAATCAGATAAGTTAATTGTTGTTTTAAGTCTGTCCAAGAGAAAGGCTGTATTAGTGAGTACAGTGGGTTCTTTCTTGATTATATGTTTTTGGAGATAAGTCTCTTGATTAAACTTAAAATATAAGCCATAGCTCTTAATTTAACCTGGTGCAGTGTTTTGTAGAGGAATAAGACGGTGTTATTTTCTGGGTCTGTAGATTGTGAAGGAGCAAAAATGGCCTTTGCAGTGATATGTACTTCTTGTCAGATGTGGGAGTTTAAAGAGAGTTTAAGGGTTACTGCGGATTATATCTGCCATAAATGCGAATCTTATCAGATTGAGTGGATCGGTTGGAGAGACAGATAGAAGCGATAAGGAATTTGCAACAGCAACAGTATGTGATGGATGGCAGTTATAGGAAGGGGGGAAAGTCTCAGATACAGTCACATAGATGGGTTAACTCCAGGAAGGGTAAGAGAGGTCGGCACCGAGGGCAGGAGTCTTTTGTAGATATACCCATTTCAAACAGGTATGCTGTTTTGGAAAATGTAGGGGTGATGGATTCTCAGGGGAACGTGGCACGAACAGCCAAGTTTCTGGTGTTGAGACTGGCTCTAATGCAACGAGGGGTACATCAGCTTCCAAGAGATCAATTGTGTTAGGGGATTCTGTAGTCACAGGTAAGACAGAGAAAAAACAGAATGGTGTGTTGTTTCCCTGGTGCCAGGATCAAGGATGTCTCAGAGAGGGGGCAGAATGTTTTCATGGGAGAGAGGGGCCAGCAAGAGGTCATTGTCCACATTGGAACCAACGATATAGGAAGGGAAAAGGTTGAGATTCTGAAGGGAGATTACAGAGAGTTAGGCAGAAATTTAAAAAGGAGGTCCTCAAGGGTAGTAATATCTGGATTTCTCCCAGTGCTACGAGCTAGTGAGGGCAGGAATAGGAGGATAGAGCAGATGAATGCATGGCTGAGGAGCTGGTGTATGGGAGAAGGATTCACATTTTTGGATCATTGGAATCTCTTTTGGGGTAGAAGTGACCTGTACAAGAAGGACGGATTGCACCTAAATTGGAAGGGGACTAATATACTGGCAGGGAAATTTACTAGAACTTCTTGGGAGGATTTAAACTAGTAAGGTTGGGGGGTGGGGGGGAGAGGTGGGACCCAGGGAGATAGTGAGGAAAGAGATCAATCTGAGACTGGTACAGTTGAGAACAGAAGTGAATCAAACAGTCAGGGCAGGCAGGGACAAGGTAGCACTAATAAATTAAACTGCATTTATTTCAATGCAAGGGGCCTAACAGGGAAGGCAGATGAACTCAGGGCATGGTTAGGAACATGGGACTGGGATATCAAAGCAATTACAGAAACATGGCTCAGGTATGGGCAGGACTGGCAGCTTAATGTTCCAGGATGTAAATGCTACAGGAAGGATAGAAAGGGAGGCAAAAGGGGAGGGTGAGTGGCATTTTTGATAAGGGATAGCATTACAGCTGTGCTGAGGGAGGATATCCCGGAAATACCTCCAGGAAAGTTGTTTGGGTGGAACTGAGAAATAAGAAAGTGATGATCACCATATTGGGATTGTATTATAGACCCCCTAATAGTCAGAGGGAAATTGAGAAACAAACTTGTAAGGAGATCTCAGCTATCTGTAAGAATAATAGGGTAGTTATGGTAGAGGATTTTAACTTTCCAAACATCGACTGGGACTGCCATAGTGTTAAAGGTTTAGATGGAGAGGAATTTCTTAAGTGCGTACAAGACAATTTTCTGATTCAGTATGTGATGTACCTACTAGAGAAGGTGCAAAACTTGACCTACTCTTGGGAAATAAGGCAGGGCAGGTGACTGAGGTGTCAGTGGGGGAGCACTTTTGGGCCAGCGACCATAATTCTATTCGTTTTAAAATTGTGATGGAAAAGCATAGACCAGATCTAAAAGTTGAAGTTCTAAATTGGAGAAAGGCCAATTTTGACGGTATTAGGCAAGAACTTTCAAAAGCTGATTGGCGGGAGATGTTCGCAGGTAAAGGGACGGCTGGAAAATGGGAAGCCTTCAGAAATGAGATAACAAGAATCCAGAAAAAGTATATTCCTGTCAGGGTGAAAGGGAAGGCTGGTAGGTATAGGGAATGCTGGATGACTAAAGAAATTGAGGGTTTGGTTAAGAAAAAGAAGGAAGCATATGTCAGGTATAGACAGGATAGATCGAGTGAATCCTTAGAAGAGTATAAAGGAAGTAGGAGTATACTTAAGAGGGAAATCAGGAGGGCAAAAAGGGGACATGAGATAGCATTGGCAAATAGAATTAAGGAGAATCCAAAGGGTTTTTACAAATATATTAAGGACAAAAGGGTAACTAGGGAGAGAATAGAGCCCCTTGAAGATCAGCAAGGCTGCCTTTGTGTGGAGCCACAGAAAATGGGGGAGATACTAAATGAATATTTTGCATCAGTGTTTATTGTGGAAAAGGATATGGAAGATATAGACTGTAGGGAAATAGATGGTGACATCTTGCAAAATGTCCAGATTACAGAGGAGGAAGTGCTGGATGTCTGGAAACGGTTAATGGTGGATAAATCCCCAGGACCTGATCAGGTGTACCCGAGAACTCTGTGGGAATCTAGAGAAGTAATTGCTGGGCCTCTTGCTGAGATATTTGTATCATCGATAGTCACAGGTGAGGTGCCGGAAGATTGGAGATTGGCAAATGTGGTGCCACTGTTTAAGAAGGGTGGTAAGGACAAGCCAGGGAACTATAAACCGGTGAGCCTGACCTCGGTGGTGGGCAAGTTGTTGGAGGGAATCCTGAGGGACAGGATGTTCATGTATTTGGAAAGACAAGGACTGAATAGGGATAGTCAACATGGCTTTGTGCGTGGGAAATCATGTCTCACAAACTTGATTGAGTTTTTTGAAGAAGTAACAAAGAAGATTGATGAGGGCAGAGCAGTAGATGTGATCTATATGGACTTCAGTAAGGCGTTCGACAAGGTTCCCCATGGGAGACTGATTAGCAAGGTTAGATCTCATGGAATAAAGGGAGAACTAGCCATTTGGATACAGAACTGGCTCAAAGGTAGAGGACAGAGGGTGGTGGTGGAGGGTTGTTTTTCAGACTAGAAGCCTGTGACCAGTGGAGTGCCACAAGGATCGGTGCTGGGTCCTCTACTTTTTGTCATTTACATAAATGATTTGGATGCGAGCATAAGAGGTACAGTTAGTAAGTTTGCAGATGACACCAAAATTGGAGGTATAGTGGACAGTGAAGAGGGTTACCTCAGATTACAACAGGATCTGGACCAGATGGGCCAATGGGCTGCGAAGTGGCAGATGGAGTTTAATTCAGATAAATGCGAGGTGCTGCATTTTGGGAAAGCAAATCTTAGCAGGATTTATACACTTAATGGTAAGGTCCTAGGGAGTGTTGCTGAACAAAGAGACCTTGGAGTGCAGGTTCATATCTCCTTGAAAGTGGAGTTGCAGGTAGATAGGATAGTGAAGAAGGTGTTTGGTATGCTTTCCTTTATTGGTCAGAGTATTGAGTACAGGAGTTGGGAGGTCATGTTGCGGCTGTACAGGACATTGGTTAGGCCACTGTTGGAATATTGCCTGCAATTCTGGTTTCCTTCCTATCGGAAAGATGTTGTGAAACTTGAAAGGGTTCAGAAAAGATTTACAAGGGTTGGAGGATCTGAGCTACAAGGAGAGGCTGAACAGGCTGGGGCTGTTTCCCTGGAGCATCAGAGACTGAGGGGTGACCTTATAAAGGTTTACAAAATTATGAGGGGCATGGATAGGATAAATAGACAAAGTATTTTCCCTGGGATTGGGGAGTCCAGAACTAGAGGGGATAGGTTTAGGGTGAGATGGGAAAGATATAAAAGAGACCTAAGGGGCAACATTTTCATGCAGAGGGTGGTACGTGTATGGAATGAGCTGCCAGAGGATGTGGTGGAGGCTGGTACAATTGCAACATTTAAGAGGCATTTGGATGGATGTATGAATAGGAAGGGTTTGGAGGGATATGGGCCAGGTGCTGGCAGGTGGGACTAAATTGGGTTGGGATATTTGGTCAGCATGGATGGACTGAAGGGTCTGTTTCCGTGCTGTACATCTCTATGACTCTATGAGCCAGACCTGCTGAGTTTTTCCAGCAATTTCTGCTTTTGTTTCTGATTTCCAGCATCCATGGTTCTTTTGGGGTTTTCTTTTCAAACAAATCCAGAACTCCCTGGATGATAAAAAAAAAAGACTAAGATGAAGAGGAAGGATGCTTATTGCTGGTGTTATGTAGATAATAATACAGTGAGAAGCAAACTGAATATTTGATCCTTGAGCCCAAACATATACAATCTATGTTCATGATTCGGTTGCAGGGACAGAAGGTAGTGCAACCAAATTTGCAGATTACACTAAATTAGGTGGAATATAACTTGCAATGAAGAAATAAGAAATTTGGATATGGATATGGATAGATTCAGTAAATGGGCCAAAATGTAACAGATGGGGTTAAACATGGATAAGAACAAGGTTATTTGATTTTGTCAGAGGACTAGAAAGGCAACTTGTTATCTAAAGAGAGAAATTTCAGGTTGCTTTGCTGCCGAGGGATTTGGGCATCCTCGTGTATGAATCCTAGAAAGCTAGTCTGCAGGTCCAGCAGCTAATGAGAAAGTAGGGAACTGATGCATTAATGAGACTGTACCTGGGAGTATTGTGTATAGTTCTGGAAACCCTCACTTTAGGAAAGATATAGTTGCTTCGGAAGGTTCAGAGGAGGTTCATTAGATTCATTCGAGAGATGAGGGGCTTGTCTTATGAAGAGCAGGTTGGATCTATACTTTCTTGAGATTAGGAAAAGGAGGGGAGATGTCACTGAGGTTTATAAGATACTAAAAGGGATTGACAAAGTTGACATGGAGATGATGTTTCCTGATGTGGGGCAATTTTGAATGCAAGGCCATAGATTTAGGATAAAGGCAAGCAGATTTAAAACAAAGATGAGAAATCACTTCTCTCAAAGGGTCATGAATCTGTGGAGTTCACTCCCCCAGCGTGCAGTGGATGCTGGCACATTGAAAGCATGTAAGGAGGAGATAGACAGATTCTTAATCAGTAATGGAGGGAAGGAGTCGTGAGAGAGGGTAGGAAAGTGGAGTTGAGATGAGATCAGCCATGATTACATTACAGACTCAAGGGGCAGAATTACCTATTCCTGCTCTTAGTTCTTATGTTTTATTTACTTCTGCCTTAAATATATCCACAAAAATTACCCATTCAATGAAACTTTCCTATTCAAGAAAGGAGACTGAAAACAGATAACCAGAAGTGAGTTAATTCATTGATAACACTCTGGGCTCTGTTTTAAGCAGGGCGTTTTAAAAAAACTTCAATGTGTGACAGGGAAATCAGGTTTTGTCTAATTCATTCGATTTCCTTGGGCAAGTGAGAAGAAATGTGAATAAAGGGAAGCTGTAGATTTGGTGCTGTTGGATCTACAGAAGGCAAGGTGCTACATCACAGGTTCATGCACAAAATAAATGTGCAGGGTTAGGGCATAACTCATTAGCATGGTGAACGAATTGTGTAGTTAACAGAAAAAAAGAGAATAGGCACAAAATGGGTCATTTTTGTGTTCACAAGATGCAGCACGTTGAGCACCATAGAGCTTAGTGCTAGGGCCTCAACTATTTATAACCAACATTAATGACTTGGACGAATGGCCAAAGTAGTTAGATACTAACCTTCAGATAACACAAGGACAGGTAGGAGAGCTGTGAAGAAGACAAAGGTAGTCTCTAAAAGGGATGTCGGCATGTGTGGCAAATATATGGCTGATGGTGGAAAATGTGAACTTGCCCACATTGGCATGATGAATAGAAAGGTAGCATATCAGTTAAATGATGAAAGATGGCAGAACATTGTGGCACAGAGGGATCTGAGTGCTCTGTACATAAATCACAAAATGTTAGTATACAGGTACAGCAAGTGATTAGGGTGACAAACAGAATATTGGTATTTATTGTACGGGTAAGAGAATATCAAAGTAGAAAAGTTAGCTGCAATGTAACAAGAATTTGGTTAGAGCACATCTCATGTATTGCGTGCATTTTGATCTCCTTGTTTAAGAAAGAACAGACAAGGCAGTGAACACTCTTGTTGCCTTCTGAGGAAAGGTTGGACAGGCTGTGCCTGTCACCATCAGCAACCACTCACTAATGAGACTGACTGTCCACCTTGGATATACCATGTCAATGGGAATGGGTTCAGTGGGTCATTGTGTGGCTGATGAACGCGATCCCAGATTCACATCTCGCACCACACGTTTAGCAGGTGGTTCCAGGAGGTGGAATTGGTCCTTGGCCTTGAGACCATTGAAATTCCTTTCTCTGCTTCCTTCCCCATAATTTCTCTGGCTGATGGACGTTCTTAAAGAATGGTGTCCCTTCAGACAGGAGCTTCCTCCAAGTCGGTTTCTTCTGAGCGAGACTATCCAAGGCATTGGCGTCTATGTTGCATTCCTTGAGGTAAGCCTTCAGGGAAATGTTTCCATGGTCCTCCTCTCATTCCAGTGCCTTCCTTGAGCCGGGCAAGGAAGGTTTGCTTTGGCAGTCAGACCCTCGGCATCCGAAACATCCAGCAGAGTTGACTGATTCCTGAGATGAATGTGCTGTCTGAAAAGGTAGAGTTGAGTAGGCTGGACTTCTATCCATTGGAATTGAGGTAAATGAAAGATGATCTTGTTGATCAGATCCTGAAGGGACATTACAGGGTGAATATTGAAAGAATGTGAATCCTTGTGGGAGACAATTGAACAAGGGGCATAGTTTAAAAGTAAATGTCTTCCACTTAAGATGTAGGAGAATGTTTTTTTTTTTCCCGAGGTGTGCTCTTTCCCAGAGAGTTGTGGAGATAGGGCCATTGACTAATTTCAAGGCTGAGTTGGATAGACCCCACTACTGAAAATGTTTCCCTCCCCACCCCTATCTGTGTTCTGCACAGACCATTCCCTCCCCAACTCCCTGGTTAGGTCCATGCTCCCCACCAACCCACCCTCCACTCCCGGCCCCTTCCCTTGCCGCTGCACACGGTGTAAAACCTGTGCCCAAGCCACCTTCTCACCTCCATCCAAGGCCCCAAAGGATCTTTTCACATCCGGCAGAGATTTTCCTGTACATCCACCCACCTCATCTACTGTGTCCATTGCTCCTGATCTGGTCTCCTCTACATCGAGGAGACAGGACACCAACCCACGGAACATTTCAGGGAATATCTCTGGGATACGCACCAAACAACCTCACTCCAACTCCTCCTCCCACTTCCCCAAGGACATGTAAGTCCTGGGCCTCCTCCACCATCAAATCCAAGTCACCTTGAGACCATACAACCACACGGCATCAACATCGACTTCACCAGTTTCCAAGTCTCCCCTCCCCCACCTCATCCCCACCTTATCCCAGATCCAACCCTACAAATTGGCACTGCCCTCTTGATGCTGGCTGACCTGCTGTGCTTTTCCAGCACCACTCTAATTTTTACTGCCCTCTTGACCTGACCTACCTGTCCATCTGCCTTCCACCCATCCACCCCACCTTCCCACCGACCTATCACAATCACCTCCTACCTACATCCACATATCACCTTCCCAGTTACCTTTCCCCCCCCGAACCCCATGCCCTCCCCCTATTTATCTCTCAGCTCCCTTCCCTGCCCCTCCCACATTCCTGATGAAGGGTGAATGCCTGAAACATGGACTCCCCTGCCCCTGGGATGCTGCCTGACCTGCTGCGCTTTTCCAGCACCACTCTAATCCCTCGGCTGCTGCCTGACCTGCTGCGCTTTTCCAGCACCACACGTTTCAACTCGGATTCTCCAGCATCTGCCGTCCTCACTTTCTCCTGGATCCTTGACCTACAAGGGAGTCAAAAGATTTGTGCTGGATGGGTGGAGCAGTATGTGGTTAGGATCTGCATTGCACTGTCGGAGAGTGTAATGGAGATAGGGTCAATTGTGGTTTACAAAACGAAATTGGACCATTATTGGAAAAGGAAAAAAATGCCATGTAGTGTGGTAGAAGAAAATCACTTAGTAGCTGAATGATGAGAGGCTGTTGTCTTAAACGTGATTTAGTTTATTCCATGATAGCAACGAGATATAAGTTACATTGGTATATTGTTACTGAGGCTAGGAGGGAGACCTCAATGTCAGACATTAAGCCTTCGAGGTCCCTGCCTGAATCCATCTGATTTGACGATATTGGGAAAGGGAGGGGGGGACTTGATGCACTGCCCAGTATTAGCCTTTCATACCCTTACCCCTTTAAACAATGTAAATGGCAAGGAAGGGCCTAAAAAAATTGAATGGGTTACATAAAGCCCAAGACAAGGAAGTAAAGACATAGGAGAACAGCCCACAGCCTGCAGTAATGAGGTCTCTCCATGGGTATAACTGAACAAGTAACTGAATATCCCCAACACAGATCAAGATAGGAATTCCAATTTGGACCTTATCTAATGTTTCCATCCTAAACTTGGCCTTAAGGGCGTTTTTTTGGGGGGATTTCTCAAACTCTCCCTAGTTCTGGCAGATAAGCAAAAAAATCTCCTTCCCCCACTCAAAGTCACCCTCATACGACTGTCTGTGTGAACATATTTGCTGTCCTAACCTCACACACTGCAACACATTAACTAACAATAGAATACAGCATTACCAGAATACAGACCAACTGCCAGAGAACACTGTAAGTAATCTAAACTAATCTAATCTAGAATGGAAAGAGTTCACAAATTCCTCCCTCCTGCTCATTCCTACCTGTAGGCATTTGCTCTGAACCTTCTGATGTGATTTAATAATTGTAAAACTTTAGGTAACTGTACCATAGAATGGGTCTATGTTTGTGATGGCCGATTGTGCCAGTAAAAGGAAACACATTGCTTTATGATCATCCATTTATTGATCTGTATTCACATGGAAAAGTGGGACTGTGTGTTTTCTGAAAGAACTGGCCAAACTTCTGCTCCAGTACAACCAGTGAATGGATTAGAATGTGGATTCTGTTACAAAACTTCAGAGCAAGTCTCTGAAGTTTGATATGTTATAAAATCTAACGTGCCAACCAGAACTGTAGAGTATTTTGTTGGGTGGATGAAAAGCAGCTGGAAGTGAGTCAGTATCTTTACGCCTTTTATTGGAGTAAAGAGGGAAAGAAGATAACAGAGATGTCACATAAATTTCCAATTTGTTCTTACCCATTTTAAACAATCACACAATATTAAAATGTACCCACGTGCTGTCTGACAGCTCTATATGGTATGATCATGAACCCAAACTCCAAACTGAACCCATTAGTTTTCACTGCACAGATCAGGATTGTATTGGTTTTGTTAATTGCTGCTCTGTTCTGTTTGGACCTCTTTCACTACGGTGACTCATAGGTTTCCGTCCCCAAAAGCATGAAATGTTCCAACATTATTTCCAGGCTGTTGTTTATTGCTGTGCCCTCTGCATCTGCAGCCAACTTCCCCTCCCACTGATCAACTCGTGTTTATTTTGTTCAACTCCCTCTGCAAACCTGTGCTTGTCTCTGGCATTAGCAAATCTGATCAAACATGAATTGTTGAGTTTCCATCTCCAGGGTAATGGGAGGCAATAGTCTTCCTGATAGGGTGGTACAGTGGTGGTTAGCACTGCTGCCTCACAGCACCGGGGACTTGGCTCTGATTCCAACCTTCGGGCGACTGTCTGTGTGGGTTTCCTCTGGGTGCTCCAGGTCCTCACACAGCCCAATGATGTGCAGGTTAGGTGGATTGGCCATGGGGAATGTAAGGATAGGGCGGGATGCTTTTTGGAGAGGTTGGTGTGACTTGATTGGCTGAATGGCCTGCTTCCACACTGGAGGGATTCTATGAACAAGTCCCAGGACACCCCACAGTATTTTGCCATCAATCAACTTCTCATCCATTTCCAGTGTTTACCCGAGTCTGTGGAAAACACAGTAAGATCAGTGAGGAGGATTAAACAGCCGCACTGAGCCAGACTGAGGGAGGTAAAAATTTGTCAGCAGTAACTACAAAATCATGAGTACAGTGAGACTAGTGGGGAGAAGCAAGGTTCAGAATTGAGTGATTGTGGTAATCAAAGTGTTACATCGCACAGAAATAGGACAGTGAATGACTGGTATGTTTTTTTTGTCTCTTTCTCCCTCTGAAGGAGGGTATGGCTGGGAAAGTATATTGTCACCTAGGCAAAGTATTTAGAAGGGAGTGAATAAACATGAAGGTTAAAACAGTGTAGGTTCAGAGGCAGGAATTAAAGAGAAATATAAAAACACAATCATAAAAGAAGGACTTTGCTGGGATTGTGGACCGGCAGCTGAGACCTGTTACAATTCCTGCCCCTGTGGGAATTTCAGGACATTTCATGCATCTTGGGGAATCATGTGTAGGAAGTGTCTCCAGCTGTTTGAACACATTATGGATTTTCAGTAAAAGGGCGATTGCTTCCCAGATCATATCTTCAAGAAGGTGATTGCACCACAGGTAGTAAGAGGTCAAGCTTCAAGCATAGGAGCAGATTAGGCCATTTGGCCCCATCAGACTGCTGTACCATTCAATCAGGTGATAGTTGGTTTGTTTGTATTTTGTAACCCTATGTACCCCGATAACTGTTGATGCTCCTGCCCAACAGGAATCTGTTCACCTCCGTCTTAAAATTATTCATAGATCCTGCCTTCTCCAGAGTGTTCTAAAATCAAACATCCTTCTGAGGCAAAATATTTCTTCTTATTGCTGTCCTTGAAGGCGATCCCAAATTTTAAAACAGTATCGTTTAGTTCTAGACTCACCAGAACAGAAAACATCGAACCCACACCTGCCTTCTCGAGGACATTATGGATCTTGCACACTTCAATTACATCATCCAACATTTGGGGAAAACAAGCCCAATCTAATTTGGCAGGCAGGAAGAGAAGAAGCACATTATGGAAACAATAAGGGATTACAGAGGGATCTGGGTATCCTAGTGCATAAATCACAAAAGGTTAGTATGAAGGTATGGCAAGTAATTAGGAAGACGAAAGGAATGTTAATGATCCTTTATTGTAACTGAATATCAAAGTAGGGAGGTTACGTTTCAGTTATACAGAGCACTAGTGAGACCTAGGTGATGCATTTAGGCAAGTTCAATTCTAGAGCGAATTATCCAATGAGTGGAAGAGCCTTGGGAAACGTTGATGGGCAGAGAGTTCTGGGAGTGTCGGTCCATTGTACCCTGAAGGTTGCTGTACAGGTGGATAGAGTGGTCAAGAAGGCAATGAATGCTTGCCTTCATTGGACGGGGTATTGAGTATAAGAGCTGGCAAGTCATGTTAACAATTTACAAGACATTGGTTTGGCCGATTTAGAATACTGTGTACAGTTCTGGTCGCCACATTACCACAAGGATGTGGCCGCTTTGGAGAGGGTGCAGAGAAGGATGTTGCCTGGTATGGAAGCTGCTAGCTATGAAAAGAGGTTGTGTAGGTTAGGCTTATTTTCACTAGAAAAAAGAAGATTGAGGGGTGACCTGATTGAGGTTTACAAAATCATGAAGGGTATAGACAGGGTAGATAGAGACAAGCTTTATCCCAGGGTGAAGGATTCAATAACCAGAGGTCATGCTTTCAAGGTGAGAGGTGGAAAGTTTAAGGGGGATACAGGTGGCAAGTACTTCACACAGAGGGTGGTAGAGGCAGGCACGGTAGATTAATTTAAGATGCGTCCGGACAGATGCATGAGTAGGTGTGGAGCAGAGGGACACAGATGCTTAGGAATTGACCGACAGGTTTAGATAGTGGATTTGGATCAGCTCAGGCTTGGAGGGCCGAAGGGCCTGTTCCTGGGCTGTACGTTTTCTTTGTTCTTCTTTGTTCTTTGTATATTTGGAGTACCGTGGACAGTATTGGTCTCATTATTTAAGGAACAATGTAAATATTTTGGAAACAGTTCAGAGAAGGTTTCCTCGGTTGATATGATGAATGGCCTAGTTATCTTATGAAACAATGTTGTATAATCTCTGTGTTAAAAAGAAGTCTCCTTGTCTCCATCTTAAATTGGTGACCATGTCCATGCATGTGTCTGACTTCCAGTATAGGAGAAAGTGAGGACTGCAGATGCTGGAGTACCAGAGTTGAAAAATGTGGTGTTGGAAAAACACAGCAGGCCAGGCCAGAGCTTCATTCTTCATTCCTGAAGAAGGGCTTATGCCCGAAACATCGATTCCCCTGCTCCTCGGATGCTCGCTGGCCTGCTGTGTTTTTCAAGCACCACATTTTTCAACTCTGACTTCCAGTATAGTCAAGTGCATCACACTGCAAGCCCGACAAACAATCCGGAACTGGCTGTCAATGTAATTATTCACATACTTGGGATTATTTAGCAAATGCTGTCCGACTGTAGAATGATAAGTAATGCTGGGTACATTTTGAGTTTTGCAAGCATGGGTTTGTGGGGTATAGTCATTAACACGTTTATCATGACCGATTGAAGAGATATGCTGTTTGTTACAATCTGCCAGTCATTGAAATATACAGCCTACAGCCTTTGCGGTTGGCACGGTGGCTCGCACTGCTGCCTCACAGCGCCAGGGCCCTGGGTTTGATTCCAGCCTCAGGCGACTGTTTGTGTGGAGTTTGCATATACTCCCCGTGTCTGTGTGGGTTTCTTCCCACAGACCAAAGATGTGCAGGTCAGGTGGATTGGCCGTGCTAATTGCCTGTAGTTTCCAGGGTTGTGCAGACGAGATGGATTAGCCATGGGAAATGCAGGGCTACAGAATAGAATGGGGGGGAGGGGGTTGGTTCTGGGTCTGAGCCGGATGTTATTTGAAGGGGCAGCGTGGACTCAATGGGCCTGCTTCCACACTGTACAAATTCTATGATTCTACATAATTGGCGATACATTGGCACTGACATTCAGATCTCACATTTAACTGGGAACAGTTCTGAGGAAGGGTCACCGGACCTGAAAAGTTAGCTTTGATTTCTGTTCACAGCTGCGTCAGACCTGCTGAGCTTTTCCAGAACCTCCTGGTTTTGTTTCTGATTCACAGCATCTGCAGTTGTTTTGGTTTTTATTTTGCGTTCATAAAGTGTCTGTCACGTCCTCGGGTCATCTCTGAGGGCTACCAGGTTGATGACCTACACTTTAACATTTAGTCACTGCCAAACAACTGACTACACCAGCCAAAGGAATGAAAGTATCTGATTTAGTTGCACTGTCTTCACAGACGGATTCATACTCCAACATTCCTATAGATAGATAACTCTCACTAAACCAGCAATGACCCAGTGGTCATGGGTCCTGATGATAAAAACTGAAATGGAAATAATTTAAAGGTGGTTCTTGAAGCTTTCCAGGATATTCCCCCGGTGAGAAACCTTGGATTAAAATGAGAACCAGAGGTGGGGAAACACAAGAGAGTGCATCATAAATTTGGGAACAATCTTTGATAAATATCGAGAAATAAACAAGAACATTTACATATGCCTCACAGGTAAAAGTGTTTGATCGTGTTTATTACAGAAAGCTAATAGATGTGTGGCTGAAATGTAACATTGACAGTAAAGGCGTAAGAGTTATCCAGATCCTCTATTAGGACCAAATAGTGAGAATCAGGCTAGAAAATGTCAAACAGCTTCACAATGAAGAGAGAAGCTAGCTTTCCTGTTTGCGTCCTGCACTTTCTTGGTCAGATCTACTGATGTCAAGCCGGTGTTCTTCTCTGACCACTGCCTCCTGCTGGCTGACTGTCACCTAAAGGATGACCAGTGGGTTAGCAAGGGAATGTGGAAGCTGAATGTAGAATTGTTGACCCCAGAAAACATTGAGGAGCTCAAAGGGATAACACAGGTTAGAGAAGCATGAAGCCCCTCTCTGAGTCTCCAGTGGGGACTGGTGGGAAACGGTCAATGGGAACATTAAGAGATGCTTTATCCTCAAAGACAATCAGAAGGTGAGAGAAAGGCGGGCAAAACTGTCCAAACTCTACAAAAGCCTGCAGGACCTAATCCTGCTGCAGACGGTGGGAGTCAATGTCACAGAGGGTCTCGAGGGGGTGAAGAGCCAGTAAACCTCACTCTTTGTCTCAGAGGCCTCCAAGATAATCTTCCAGTCCAGGGTCCGCATGGTGGAGTGGGCTGAGACATCCTCAAGGTGCACAGGGAAAGCTCCGTGCTCAGCAGCCTGAAGGAAGAAGATGGCTCAGTAACGTCACCTCAGTCTGACATCCTGAGGGTCAGCAAATTATCTAATGCCAGACTGTGCGACATGAAGCCCACAGACGGCACGACCTCCCAGTCATTACTGTCTCTATCACTGAGGTCTTAGACAACAGCACGCAGGAGAGGCTATACCAGTCGCTGTCTCTGGATGAGCTGGCCAAGGTCCTCGAATCCTTAGAAAAGAATGAAACTTCCCAAAGTGACAGCTTACCGGCCGAGTTGTATTCGGCTCTGTGGGACTTGATTGGCTGGGACCTGCTGGTGGTGTATGACAGTATGTGCTTCTGGCAGGGAGCATGTACAAATCCATGAGGAAATGTATCATCACCCTCACCTACAAGCGGGGAGGGGGAGGGAGGGTGTTAGAAATTGGTGACCAATATCATTGCTGAGTGCAGGTTAGAAATTCCTGTCTAATGTCATCGCCAAGTGAGTAAGGTCTGCTCTGGGATCAGTGATCCACTCTGATCAATCCTGTGCTGTCCCAGGAAGGACGATCTCGGAGAGCCTCACGCTCCTCGGGGATACGGTCAGGACAGGGGAGTGGACAGCTGCCTCCTCAGCCTGGACCAGGGGAAGGCTCCTCGATAGGATATCACACACCTACATGTAACATGGGCTCCTCAGCTTAGGAGGCCATTGTTTATCTACTCAGTTGCCTTTACTATTTTCTTTTCCTTTTTTTCTGTTTTTAAGGTCTTTCAGTTAGTACATACACTATACTATAGGTAAGTTCAAATTCACTTACCTTCATTTTGAAAGCTTCAGCCATGAGCTTCTCCTGAGTGGCTATTGCTTCTGGAGGTCTTTCCCGACGTGTTGGTCTCGGCCTGTGACCTGTGCTGTGGTCTCTGTTGGGGTGGTTGGCCCGGTTTGTGATCTTGGGCTGTCCAGCTTGAATCTAGATCTTCATAGAGTGCTTCTGTCTTGGTTTTCTGATGGCTCACCCTTTTGTTTAGTCCTTGGGTGGCAGCCCAGCAATCTGGTGGGCTAGCGTTTTTTTTGGACTGGTATTCTTGGTGGTGGTATGTCTTCAGAAGCTTTTGACCCAGTGATGTGGCGTCCCAGCGTTTCAGTTTTTGTCCTGTCCTGTTGTTCTCATCGTGGATCTGCTTTCGTTGAGACCAGGAGCCTTTAAATGGACTTGGTCGAACTTTGTTTTATAATAACATAATTTTTATTTAATTTTGTAACTTGTGTTTTTGTCATGACTTCTGTCATTATAGGCACCATGGTAGGGTGACTTAGAACACTTTTCATTGTATTTTTAATGTTAAAATGCATACGACAATAAATTCTAAATCTAATTCTAATTCTACATGTAGGACGTGCTCTCCAACATGGGCTTTGGGGAGCGAATCTGCAATTGCATCTGACTGCCC